>NC_142673.1:27898612-28171146 GCF_964200805.1 Pocillopora damicornis
GATGTACTCTCATCAAATCAAGTATTATTACGTCGAAACAACGTTGCGCTAACACAAGGAACCGATTACTGGTAACTCGTTCATTGCTGAGAGATACGGAAAATGTCAAACATTCCAAGCATTTCAAGAATTTGTCGATTTGCGTCAGCGATGGAAAAGAAAGGCCGGGCAACCGCACAGGCATCCCACGGAAAAATTGAGCAACGCAAGGAAGTATAAACTCAGCAGTTTATGTAATGTTTAAAAAACGAGCAGGAGTGTTTTATCGGGTTTAAAACCACGAGGCGTAGCCGAGTGGTTTTTGACCCGATAAAACACGTGCTGCGAGTTTTTTGAACGGCTTCAAAAACATTCTTGGAAAAGCGTGTGTCAAGACAGTTCATAACAATTATGCTTTTGTGAACGTTAGAAATTAGCGTACGAGAAAAACATTAGGGATTAAATTAACATGCAAGAAAATCAAATCTCACACGTGTTTTATACTTTTCTTCTACTAAGTTTCAGATGATGTATTGTCTAATATGCCTTTACCAGATTACTGTACTAATGGAATAGATAATTTTTCCAGATGTGTATTTCACAACTGTACTATTAATTTGGTGCAAAAGTAAATTTACTGTGTGAAATTTGTTGAAAGAACATTAAATATGTTCCCAACATTTGTTGTGTCAGTTTCTGTGTTGATAATTAATTAATATTCATAAGTCACGAGCAGTGTCTTTATATATGATAAAACACCGCATACTAATAAGGATGAGGTTTATCGATATAAAGTCACTGCACGTGATGTATTATCTACCATTTGATAGGTTAATGAGCTTATGAATTATTAATGAGTTTTTGAATATCTTAAAAATGTTGAATGCAAAGCGTTGAAACCGAGGAGGCTAAAAGTGGCAATAGATACATTCGATAAATTTTTTTTGCAATGTTTTGCAACTTTCCGAATTGCTTAGTGCAAGGAGGGGCTGCAGACTGCGCGACATATCATGCTGCTTAGAATGATTCGTAATCCGTCCTTTGCATTCCTTCTTGCGTTACGTTCTCGAAACGGGTCGCCTAGTTCTCTTCCAATCCTGTTTCGCAGATGCAGAGTTGTTTTTGTGATATAAGGGAATATCTAGGATAAGTATTTACTGAATAAACGGATAACGTTGAACCGTGTGGCATGTTTGAAATACAACAACAGCACGAACGAAATTATTCGATAGAACATATTCATATTCCACTGACATCAACTTACCGGGTGTGAATATTACTGTTAAATTAACGATAGCTCCAGTAGGGATGAAAGGCCATGGAGAAATTTTGATTTTCGCTGTCTTATCGTAGTTGCCTGTAAAAAATACAAGAAGTAAACTGGTTTGAACGCAATTGATTGTGTTATTTTCTGTTCAAATCTTTATTTGGCAATAAATTCAGAAACAGTAGTCAAAGGATATGGAGGAATCAGTCGAATAACTTCAAAGAATAAAAATCCAAAGGGGAGGGCGCAAACGGGGCAGTAGGACCCATGCGAGGCGCCCACCCAAGGGAAATAGGGTTTAAAAGACATCTGATCTGATTTGATCGTCTGTGAAGTTAGTTCACAACTTCATTTGCTCATGTTGATTTATTAAAACCAACATGATAAAATTTGTGATTATTTATAACGTTTTTGAGAAATTGATTGCGTTTCGGTTAATTAATTTGTGTTTTGGGAGACTGGTTTGTGTTTAAATATGTCAACTTCGTTGCTATTGTTCAAGTCTTCATCTGAGTCGAACCCCGTCAATAAATAATGACTTCCGCTAAGAGTATCGAAACGTTAATCGCTGCTTGCGACAACAATCCTAGAGTAAGGACTTCTCTCACCAGGTATATCGAACTGCACAATCAAAAAAGACAAGCATTAAACCTACTACGGTTTTTTAACGTTTGAAGATGTATATTTGTCACAAGCCAAAGAGGAACTCACCACAGAAAGTCACATTTATAACTTCTATCCCCGGGGGATATGCCACAGTCTTAGTGAAGACGAAAAGCAACAGATTCAAGGCGATGATTCGCAGTTGATTGTTTGAACACTTCATTGTCTTCTAAAGAGACAGCTGGGCAGCAAAATACTGAAAAGGAATTTATTGATATCGATCACATTTTCGCAGTGATGTTACTACAAGTGGGAAAGAGGAAAGGGAGAGAGGAATGGGAAAATGAAATGGGAAATTGAAAAAATATTAATTTTTTTTTTAAATTTTTCTGTTTCAGATTTGCTGTTTATAACTGAGGAACGAAACGACTGCAGGGAACGAAATAAACTGATGGCAAGGAAAGAAATGAGCTTCGAGGAACAGATAATACCCAAGAACAATTATACGAGCATCTTCGCGCAAAACAGAGGCTATTGTGTTTCTTATCCTTAAAATATTTTGCGAAACACGTGAAAAAATATTTACGAACAGCTTAATGTTCTAAGCGTGGGATGTCTTCTTTCGAGTGTTCTCTGGTATGACTTTATGAATAAAAATATTTCCCTTCTTCCGTAACAACCGTAGAACTCTCTCTCATCTTAAATTGAGTTTTAAACGAAGACTTATCATAGTGAATGTAAGGTTTGAAAATCGGGTGGTATCACGTGGGTGATATCCTTAGATATACCCCAGTTTTAGGAGGGAAAATATTTGTTGAAGTAATGTGTTTAGATTAGTCACGAGCGAGTAGAAATATTCTATATTCCAAAATTTTATGAACATGAATACTACTCCAATGTCTTACTACACCAGTAACTTACCAGGAGGGATTAACCTTCGATGCTGTGTGCAACCTCCTCTAGATGTTTTACCTACGCTTGAGAATTTCAATTTTTTTGCCGAAGAGATCGCTTCCGTTTTTTTGCTTGGCTTCAAGATTCGAACCCTGTTTCTGGTTCTTTGCTGCTTGTCACAATCAAGATGTGTTTGCTCAATTATCATTTGAAAACGGCTCGAAACCAAACGGTATTATTAGGAAGAAAACAAAACCGGATGGAAAAGCAATGACTACTGACTTAGGCATGAACAGGAAGTTAACGTCAACAAATCAGTTTTGTAAACATGATATGTAAAAATCCTAGTCGTCTCTAATATGTATGAATCACTTTCTCTCTGGGTTTATCGTCCATAATATATCAGCCAATAATATCTCTAAAATCACTCAGATATTTCCTATCAAAAACAAACAGGGATGGTTCGAAACTATGCTATATGTAAATAATTTATTCAAAAACGCACAGACAGTGCCTTTTAATCTGCTTTCGACCTTTTTTTAACGGAAGATGATTTATTTAAAACGAAAGCTAGTTTTATAACTTCCCATTTCTTATAAAGTTGCCATTAAAGATATTTAGCGGCCTGATTGTGGGTATTTCAACGCGTTTTACAAAGAACCTTAAACTCTCATATGAGGTAAGTCATTGGCCGTCTCATGACTGTTGGAAAGACATAGGTGACATTCACGATAGAGAGCCTTTACAATAGCGTATCTTTCTCTTTATTGTCCATCTAATGAGGAACCTAATTTAGCAATTTTTATGACCGTTCATCTTACTGAAAGAGAAACATCAGTGGACTGCTACCCTTTTATTTCCCAACTTGAAGCATTGCAAAATGTCAGTAATGCGCACGAATGTCGATAAACTTTCGCGAGAGATCTGCCTGGCAGACAAAGCTCTGCTGCTTTAAAAGGACAATTAACGGAAATGAATTTGCTTTTAGTTCTTAATCTAGAAATGAAGATGTTGTAACTTTTGTTCCCAGAAACCTAGTTTGGACTCTATAATGATGTTTATTGGCCTGATACAAGTCATCTTGGTCTTTTGGTTTGTAACACCATGTGAGAGTAACATTTGCAGCCTGAAAACTGAAATCTGTAACTGCACTAAATTTGGTAGGACCCACGCCCTGGTGAGAGTAAAGTGTCATTTTCATGGACCCATTCCGGCCAAAATCCCAAACAATACATTGACACTGTAAGTGATGTAAAAACGTTAATCGTCCTTGTTCTTTCTAGACGTGTCATCTTCTCTTATGGTATGTTACCTATCACACACACACACACACACACACATAAAAAAAACGCATACACAAATTTATCGCAGGAAAAACCACACTGATCACAATATATAACCAGTCGCCCCGATTCACACGAAAGCACATTTAATTTTAGTATTCGCCACGTTAATACAATCGCACCCCCAGCTTCGTTTAAGAAATTTGCGTCAATTGAACTTGTGATTTTTTGTTAGCTTTCATGAATATTCTCTCTATGTACTTAACAGCTCGTTAATTCAATTTCGCCCCAATTCTTGATAACCTATAACGATAAATTTTTTTTGTACGAACCCACTTTTTTATAGGGCACATTTCTCTTTCACAAAATTACCCATCTTGCTCATCTCTCGTTTGGGGGAAATTACACCACCATAGTTTGGATATGAACTCTTACACTTAGAGTTAAGAAATTCACGATCCTGTTTCCTCTACAAATTCTCTTTCTTTGCGTAAATTGCATGCTATTGCCTCCTTTTGAAATTTCACACCTTCTTTTGCGTTATTTTTGCTTATGTGGCATTGATTCAAGACCTCTCAATAACACTCCCCTTAGAAGGTAACATATATCTTTTACGTCGACTCTGCAAATTGCATTTTAATCATTTTCATTCTTTTAACCATGTTCAATTTATTCCTTAGAGATCTTTCAAGTTGTTCCCTGAACACAATTTCAGAAGACACTTTTAGGAACTTGACTGTTTTGAAGGAATTGTAAGTAGTAGTTGAGATAAAACTGTCAAGTATCAAGGAAAATAGGTAGGATTGTTGAAACAGTTAGAAAAGGAACTTTCCCAGGTGACAAAATATTTCCCGAGTCAACTGTAAACGCAAAAAAGACCATTGGTTAGCAACTCAATAATTTTAACTGATAGATGCCTACAACTTTAGCGAATCAGAATGAGGAATTTGCACTTGGAAACTGTTCTTCTCCAAACGATTTTTAAATTAAGAAAAGCGCCGTAAATTAGTGGGGAACATTTGGCTTACTTAAACTTTTGCACCTGATCATGACTAGCTTTTTTGTGTGCTCTTTTTTCCTAGAGCCTTGCCAAATAACTCATTGCGGCACATACCACAAAACACTTTCAAGAATATGAGGAATCTGGATGTTATGTAAGGGAATTTCTAATTGTTGCATTCAACAGTAAATTTGCATCGTATAGTCGAAAAAAATTTATTGAGGTAATTAATTACCTAGTCTTCATTTCCTAACATTCGCTGTCATTTTCTTTCCAGAAATCTGGAAATGAATTTAATTTCAGGGAATTTTTACCTTCCTCCAAGCCTTTCTATACTGTGAGTAATTAAAGTAGATGAAAGTTTATCGTAATGTTCAGATTTACCTATGCATGCCATCTTAAAAAAGTCATACTATGTTTTATTAAAAATTATTATATAAAATTATTTATTATATTTTATTTAAAAAAGGGATGTTATTTGTTCATGGATGAGACACAGTGAGGCAAATGGAATGAGGCTACGTGAGTCATCATAACGCCGTTAAATTCATCAAAAAGCTAATTAATTTTAAGTATTTTATTTGCCTAGTAAACTGGAACACAACCTGATATCAATTGCGGATGTAAGGGTCATTCTCAAAGGACTAACACGGCTTCGGAAACTGTAAGTGTAATTTTTCATCCGGAAAAAACTTTAAAAAATGTAAGTAAGATATAGTTATCCTAGAAATAATGTCATAACAAGAGAGAATAAACCTTATCCTCGATCTCTTGCGTTATCATTATTCTGTCAATTATTGTTCAGTAGAAGCGCGTTTTGAAATAGAAGATAATTCTTCTCCACTTGGCTAATGAAAGATATTCTTTCATATCTTTTCACAGAAAATGTCCAACAGTGTCCTTAATTAAGACACCTGCATTTCAAAAAGACATTCATTGACAAATTAAAAAAATATCAAGTCTCCCGAAGGCAGTTTCTTAAATCAGGAAACTTTCAATAACGTGGATCTCAGTCTTGCTCAATTTTTTCTACAGCACCAACCTGCTTTGTGTTGATTTTTTTTTTCAATAACTTTTGTATGTAGTTCCATGGAAAATTGCGACTTGGAGAATATACAAAATGGAACTTTTCGGTCGATGCAGCAATTACAAGACCTGTAAGTAGTATTTGACGTTATGTTTTCATATTCGAAAAAGGTAAACAGATTTTCTTCAAATATGCTACAAGAGCTAATGTGGGCGCCACCATTTCCAAGATAATTATTCAACCTGTCCACGCAAAACTACATATGGCGCGGTTTACAAACAGCTACCGCGTTGTATTTCCTCTGGGTCAAGTATTCTCACTGATCGTCAAGCGTCAAGTTTATGGGGGAAGGGAGGCTAGGAAGGGGGAGGAGTGGGCAAGGTAAGATTCAAGTGGTGGAGTTCACTTTCGAATTGACAAGTACACTTTTAATTGCGAAGATAATAAATTTACTTCATTAAAAATGTAGACACACCTCCTTAAACTAGTTAAAATCACTGGTATACTGAGTTCTAAATCGGGCACACATCATTTATTACATCCTTGACAAGTGGCAATCAAGCTTACCGCAGAAAACTAACAGCACGCAATTTTACGTTGCTAATATCTTGTTTAAAGGGACTATGTAAGTTTCTAAAGTAACTGTGGTGCTGCTTCGGTGGGAGAGTATAACAGGGTAATCTGGTACTACTTCGCTGACGAAGGGCTAACGCTCGAAACGTCAGTTTTTAAATCCTTAACGATGGCCAATTTACGTTATCAACTTAGTTGATAGTACTAAATTACCCTGTAATACTTTGTTCAGTTTATTATGCGACATGACATCGATGACATGACAATGACAATGATATCACGATTAACTTTTCGGTTTTCAGTACACTGTCTTATAATAAGCTGACACATATAGACAAGGGTACATTGGAAGGACTTACGGATAACCTCGCTAATTTGTAAGTATGGTAACTATAGACCATCAGTCTTTGAAAAAAATGTGAAATTATGGAAATCATATCAAACTCACTATTAACAAAAGCCTACATCAAATCTGGGCGACCCCGCCCCCACCACTTTGTTTCTCTAGAACACACAAATTTGGAACCTTTGGCTCTATTACTAAGAGACGTTTTGATAGTGATAAAATTTTACCAACAAAAAAAATTTATAACTTCTTTTGAAATACCAAAGCTTCAAGATTTAAGGAGACAAAATTCAATTTTTAATATTCCGATGAGGCAATTTACGAAGACGTTCAGAGTGTCGTATCAGGGTTAGCCCGTAAGAATGGGTCCTAGCTCTTTCGCGCATGTTCAAATCTCAATTGTACTACCACATTCGAATGGAGCGAGAAGTTTTCTTTATTTTGGTATATAATTCGTCTAGTTTGCGACCGATTTAGATGGGTCAAATGGCCGCTCAAGTTGGAGCACTCTCACTGGTTATACTTCTGATCTTTTACGGATCCGTAAAAGCCGTGGGGGAAAGATCAGAGGGTCCAAAAACAGGATGATTTTCCGGCCATTCGTTACCCACGTTTACATGCAGTATGAAAAAGTAAGTAGTCTCATAAATAAATGAAGCGATTTGATTTTCTTTCCTTTCCCGGAGATACGGCATTTGTTGCTAGTAAGTCTCGAATATGTCTGATACCAGTCGTGTTTAACAATTTTTCAGCTATCTTCTCTACACAATTTCCAAAGAGAATGGAGAGGGAAGTGGCGAATCTACCTGCGCTGTAGTTGTGGAGAAGACCATGTGACAAACGGGCGTTAGAGGCATCGTCGTCAACAATCGAATAACAAATGTCTTCAGGAAAAAGATTGGGACCATGTGTGCAAAGCCAAAGCGAGCAAGAGGAAAAGTGGAGGTTTCGATGTCGAGGCTCACTGACAAATGGCGCGACCAAACTTAAAATAATCATTCTGTCAAGTTATTTTATCACAAGCTAGATAATTACTTTATTGAAAACGAGCGCTAGAAGAATCTTTACAGAACGAAACTACTAAGCGACAGAAACTTGAGGAAGGGCTCGACGACGCAGAGAGAAGCTGCAAGTATCACAAACTGAAAAAGATCCCAAAGATTCCAACATGGTAAATTTGACTCGCTTTGCGACTTTGTCTACGACTGTCACAACGACAGGATGAAAGTTTACGGTCATTGGTTTTTGTTCTTGTCTTCTTCTTGAATAAAAGCCTAGTTGAAAAGATCTCATCGGGGTATCGTTTTGGGACTGAAACATCCCACCCTCGTCCAGTGCTCTCTCCTTTCCCTTGCAGCCGCCATGTTTACTGTTACGAAAAATTATCTAAGTAAAGTCCCAGAACATTCTAATAGAACATTCTAGAACCCGAAGTCATCTAGACGTGACCTTCTGGTAAAAAGAACATTCTGGAACGTTCTATTTCTTACGTAATTATTCAAATTTAGAAACCCTGTTAATCTACTAAATTTAGTTCTTTAGAGAAGTTTCTAGATCCTTATACTTTACGTA
This sequence comes from Pocillopora damicornis, assembly GCF_964200805.1. NCBI lineage: Eukaryota > Metazoa > Cnidaria > Anthozoa > Scleractinia > Pocilloporidae > Pocillopora > Pocillopora damicornis. The sequence continues at coordinate 27,907,157 of NC_142673.1, forward strand.
TATAAGAGTGACAGTTCCATCGAACAGAGAGAGAGATTTGCGAAGAAGCTTAGTGCTATAAAAACAAGAAGTCAACTACGCGGAAATAAAACAGTTTGTTGCTGTTACCGACGATCCTGAGTTTTGTATAGGAACAACCCTGCTCTACATCGACACTCGTAACATTTACAAATGTAAATTGTCACCAATGTGATTGATACTCTGATGCGCAAGCGCAGTAGGGAAAGGTTGTTCGCGCCAGCCTGGACGCCAATTAGAGCAAATGTTCACGCTTATGGGAAATAAGTTTGATATGCCTGGCGGCACCTATTTGCTGTGGAAAAATTCCATTTCCTTCCTTTGAAATTTGAAATAGCACTTCAAGACAAGACCTTTCAAGCTAATTGTATTCATATGCTTCAAACCTGAGAACAAGTTTGAGGGATGAAAGGCATAAGAGTCCTCAAACTTCATCGTGGAGAGCCAAGAAATTTATTGTTTCTGTTCGAAAACAGGGTCGAACTTCGGGCGTGGAGCAATTTTGTATCTTTTATTGACTCTCGAGCGTTTTGAAGGTGACTTAGTATGAAAGGTTGTGTTTCTAAGGTCCAGAGTAGTCTAGGAAGGATTGCAAACTTTATCGAATAACACTAACAGTAGTAACATTATATTCAAGGATTTCTTTTTCTGTTGTGGTATGTTTGTCACGTTCCAGGGTTATAGAGAAGTTTCTCTGAAAGCTTCGATTCCATATTCCAGCCACAGTTTCCTTTGCTCGATTTCGAGCATATAAAGCTTGGCTCGTTGGGGTAAATAACTTGTAAATATTTTCTAATCGGTTATAGGCTCCTTGATCATAACAGACTGAAGACGATAGGTGATGGAACTTTCAAGCAATTTATCTCTCTCGAAAGATGGTAAGTAACTCACAGAACGGAAAAAGGGAGTATCGTTATTCAAGCATGATCTGTGGAAAAAAAAGCTCATTTGAGAAGAGTTATAATCTTATGCTGTTATTTGCTCAACAGAGAGCTCCAAATAGCAAAATTACATCGAATCGACCGCTCCATTTAAGAGCCATCTCCAAAAACTTGACGGCCATTTTCTTGGGCCTCTCTACCTCTAGGGTTCCAAGTTTATCTTTCTTTTGTTTTATCTATCTGATGTAAGTCACGTGAGTTATTTACGGATTGGTCTGTTATGATACGAGTAAAAGACACGTTTTGAACGTTTTGAAATTGAAAGTTAATATAGAACAGGGGGAAAACATCCCACCCTCGTCCAGTGCTATAGCGCTCAGGTTTGCTTTGGTCACGGATCAATGAGCGTGGACTGTGATTGGTCACATTTCGTAATTGGCCCAATCTTTAGTCGCGAAATACGCTAATTCATTGCATTACCACGAAGTCAACACTTCAGGGTTAGGAAAGGGAAGGGGCGTATTATTTGGTAGTGTTCGCGCCTGTCCCTTTTGTTTTCTGTTAATTCTTTTAATTAGACAATCAGAGGGTTCAGTGTTTGTTCTCGTCACACAACACCATTTGTGAGTTTCGTGACGTGACCAAACAATTGCTTCCTTGGAGACTAGCCAACTGAGTGGATTTCTTCCACTGGAGAAGTCAAAACCAAATATATTTTCTTTGAAAGAGAACCTCAGCTTAATAATCAAATCATTACAAATGATTGTGTCTTTTTTTCCCAATTTTCTAAATCTTTTAGTTCGTTGAGGAATAACAACCTGACATCCGTTCCAGATTTGAAGCGTCTCGCATTTTCCGGAAGAGTGTAAGTTGCTATGATTTGTTATCATTGTGTACCTAGGTGGTAGGACAAGGGATCTGGATATTACCAAGATCCGACTGGACAAAATGGTTAGTGCATTTGAAGGAAAGCACTTAGTTTATCGTAGAGTTTGGTTTGTTCCCGACCTTACTAGCAAGCAAAAGTTGCCGAGAAATAATTTGTCCCATTGCCAACAAAGTCATGCAATCAGTTTCTTATCTTGGTCCCTTCATCATCGTGTCTCGAAATTACCACCGACAATCGGCGACGAAATTGTTGAGCTGGTCATTACGGTGGTTCAAAATAAAAATATGTTGGTTCCAAATACACCCATGAAGTAGTGAATAGATGACGGTAAATATATGAAAATCATATATGTGAAAGGCGGTTGAAGAAACGAATATGGAAGCGATTTTCGCAGTTATGAACACTACTTAAATAATCGTGAAAATAAGGCCTGAAAAATTTCAGGCCTGTACTGGATTTGAACTCGAAATAGACTAAGTTCGTCAGCCAAAGGATTTGGGTTGCTGTCATGATTATACTCATCTGCAACACCTCGTTACTAGTTAGATTAGTACAAATTCGAAAGGCCAAATGCCTCTTGGACCAATACGGTAAAAATTGGAAAATTTACCGTCATCAAGAATGTTAGGAAAATATTATCACTAAACAAGAGTCTATCTATCGTCAAAATATCAAAGTGAATTTTAAATCAGCGCTCACAACTTGGATTTTTCTGCATTATGACCTTTCTTTTTTCAGAAACTTAGAAAATAACCAGATCACAGATGTAACGAAAATCGTAACATCAGGAATTCAAATAGTTTTTGAACTGTGAGTATTTGATTCTCTTAGCATCGAATGATTCCATTTGGAAATTTGAGGGACACAGCATTTTTCTATGTCTACATGCATCAGGCAAAGGTTTGGCTAAGGTGAAGAGCGCTTTAGCCCTAGAACTAGTATGACAGGTACTAACTGGAAGTATTTCAAGATTTTGCGCAAGGAATGAAATTTTGTGAGTGTTTCTTTTTTCTCGTAGATATCTACGTAACAATAAGATCGAGTACCTACCACCAAACATCTTTCAGAATACTACTGTAGCAGCAAACCTGTAAGTAACTAAAAACAAAACCAAGAAAGAGTTGTTATCTTGCGACTGTCTTTTGATATTTTGCCCGTGAAATGACGTAATACTAAGTGAAAACGGACGCGATACAACTTTCTATTTTTACTCGCGATCGGGGTCTATTATTTTCACTGGGTTTATGGTGAGGTAAGGGGGGGCCCGGTTTTTGTCACTTGCCCCGCTGGCTTTTCTTCCTTCTACGATTCTTGCTTTTTTACTCAAAATAAAAGGGGCGGGCTCCCTGGGCCCCTCCCCTAAATCCGCCACTGGTAATACGATGTATGGAATACTGAAATCGGAGTCCACTTACAAATTGTAGATATGTTTGTTGCATATGATAATTTCTAAACTTTTTTTTAGAAAGAGCAATTGGGTTTTTATTTTCTTGTTAATAACTTTATTCATCTTATCTTTTTATAGTGATTTGTCGTTCAACAATCTGCAGTCATTACCAGATAACGTATTTGATAAGCTCGACAAATTATATATTCTGTAAGTAAAAGGGAAAAGTATGGCAATTTTGAAAAAGCATTCAATTTACTTCTCCCAATCGACGCATACATTCAGTAATCTATCGACTCAAAATTTCCATATCCCTTAAAAAGAGCGATGGGAATGTTAGCCACCCAATATAAACCAATTAATAATTCTCTGCATTTTTTCCGTGTACCTGGTCATTTGCCCCATAAAGGATTCATATACTATCAATTCCTTTTTCTCAGTTTTGTTGCCTACAAACTGCATGAAGTTAATAAGCCATACTAGTGTAATGAAACAAGTTATGCATGTCCCACAGGGAATAAAAAAACAGTTCTTCAAATGATAAATATAGCGTATAAAGGCCTGGCTAACGTCCGCAACATTTCAGCGGAACATCTTGCAACATTGTGGCGCACGACATTGTGGCAATATCCAATCCAATAATGATGCAAGATGTTGCATTGAAGTGTTGCGTGCGTTTAATTTTTGAGCGGGCCTTAATATCACGAGGCGTGCGTTATGGGCTTATATCTCTATGTAATTTATCGAATAGGATCTATTCCGATGTATATACGTTTTCTCTCTTTGTGTACTTCACTTTTTAAAATTTTCTTTTACTTTTTCTTTAAGGATGCTTAGCTTCAACAACATCACTTCCATTAATAAACGCACCTTTAGTGGACTTTCCAATTTGAACACACTGTAAGTTTGCTACAGAGGTTTTGGTTCACAGTAGTGTAGCGAACGAAGGAGTTACTTAGCTGATTTACACCGGGTCTAACCCAAACCCCTTTCTTACATGCAAGGAGAGGGGCTTACGTTTCCTCTATGATTGGATTGTTTTTATTCCATGAATGTCTTTCAACTGCCAGCTTTCGGCCCTCGTGACACTGTTCACAGACTGAATGTTCAGATGAAAGATTCAGCTTAATTCAGGATATTTTATGACGCAGTTTTGTTAAACAACGGCTAAACTTTGTTCAAATAACCGGTCCAATAAGTTTTACATTATATATTAATAGTTTATTAGGCGTTTCGAAAAATGATAAACATAGAATTGTCTAGATTAGAACTATGTAGCTGTAAAACATTTTGGTCAGCCGCGCGCAAGTTCCCACTCAAAAGCTCAAAGGAAAACTTTAGAAACAACCGCTGTCACGCCAATTACGCAAAAAAAAAAATCGCAACAAAACAGTGATACATTCATGTATAAGGTGTTTCGAAAGTTCCTTCCGATTTTTGAACTTGTTAATTTTCTCAACAAATCAATTGATTGTTAGAATTTTATCAATAAATTGAAGCAGAAAATTTGTTACAATTGTTACCAATAGCAATTTTAATTGTCTGCTAATTGCCTTTGTTTTGCGCAAAATCTGCATGAGTGCGTTTTCCCATCATTTTTCGCGCCATTTGTGTATGTTGTTCCTTTCCCGAAATTTTGATATTCTCTAGTATTAATTTAAATAAATGATGAAACGTTAGAAGAAAACAAACCGGAACGAACTTTTGAAACACCTTGTTAATCTGTAAAAGAAAGTAAACTGGGGAAAGAGAACACTAAAAACTTTTCGCACTCAAAGCTTATTTGATTACGGGTTTGCTGCTGAAGTGCCATTTTATGTTGAGCTTTACCACAAAAGTTGTACGGTGTCCAACACGGCGACTTACTCGCTTGTGTGGTTGTTCTTTAAACAACTTGTGTTGAAAGCCTAAAAGCACGCCATCTAGCCTTGAAAACGTTCGCAGATGCACAGAAGTTTGACTGCCGTGTTGATGAGAATATAATAACACGGTATGACGTTCTATATTCACTCGAAGTTTAGATAACAACCTCTATAAACAGTATAGAAGTCAAAACACGTGTGGATATTCTCCTCTGAACACTTGGGGAATTCATTAAACAGAAGAAGCTACGCAAACACGAAAAACAAATACATTTAGGCGAAATATCACGTCGCTTTTCCTTGTTTACAAATTAAAGGTAGAAGACGTGACCCATATTTTAATGTATTAAATGTTAATTTCATAGAGTTATTTTATCGTAACCATGTCCGGAGACTATGAATAATTTCAAATACACGAATTGACCAGTCTCATTCTATAATTCAACTACGCGTATTTCTATATTTGTTGTGAATGACACTTTACGTGCGACATTATTTTCTTATGGGTTTCATGTTTCCTTTGAATTATAATTTTTAGAATGCTTATCAAAAATAATCTGGCATTTATTGCCAAAGACGTTTTTGATGGGACTCCCCTTCTCAAGTCACTGTAAGTATAAGTTTCACTCCATGTTACGGAATGTTGCAAATTTCTAAGTATCAAGAGCATAACTAGGAGAGTTTGGTAACTAAGCTAATGTTTTTATGGTGGAAATGGCTTTGAAAATTGCTTTTACTTGATGCTAATAACTCATGCAAGTTTTATCATTTTTATTTGCTTGCAAATTACATCATTCATTAATACGATATTTTCATGATTGTTCCCGATTGGAGATTTTGCTTCACCGAAATGGTTTTTTCTTCTTCTTCAGGTTTCTTCACAGTAATGCAATTAAAACCATTGAAAGCAAAAGCTTCGACAGACTTGTTCTGAGGCAGCTGTAAGCAAACTGCGGCTTAAAAGTTGAGATGCGATACATAGGAGAGATTTATCACCGCACGGCAAGAGTGGCCACGGCGAGTGTCCACTTTCGCCGTTTGCCTTGTATATAAGATTTTCTTTCCTTTTTCTTTCGCCGAGAAGAGGTTAATTCCTGGAAAAAAGTTTTTCAAAACTATTTCTTGTAGGTGATACAAGGGTCGATGAAATTTCACGGTTAAAATCATTTCACAACCGAAGTGAAGCGAGCTTACACGAAGCTAAAGCAGTAAGGTTTATGTGGAACGTGAAAGGACAAGCTGAAGTTTGCCGCTTCACGTAAACGCGGTGCTAAATCTTCCTAACTAATTAATTTACTCGCATGACTCAAGCTAAACGTAAATGGCTATCTTTAAAAGAAGAAGGGGAAATGGTGGGAACGGGGAATGGGAGGGAACGGGGAATGGGGAATGGGGAATCTTTAAAAGGAGGAAACCTCTAAAAGCTGGAATCTTTAAAGCGGGAATCTTTATAGTAAAGGAATCTTTAAAAGAGGGAATCTTTAAAAGCAGGAACCTTTAAAAGGAGGAATCTTTAATTAGAACAAAGAATCTTTTCGTAAAATCCGTTCCTTTTTTTTACCTTTCTTCTTTTTACTGTTCTTCCTTTTTTCCGTTCCTCCTTTTACCGTTCCTCCCTTTTACTGTCCCCTCTTTCACCGTTCCCCCCTTTTACCGTTCCCTCTTTTACCGCTCGACCTTTTACCGTTCGACCTTTTACCGTTCCTCCTTTTATCGTTCCTCCTTTTACCGTTCCTCCTTTTACCGTTCCTCCTTTTACCGTCCCACCTTTTACCGTTCTACCTTTTACCGTTCCTCCTTTTACCGTTCTACCTTTTACCGTTCCTCCTTTTACAGTTCCTCCTTTTACCGTTCCTCCTTTTACCGTTCCTCCTTTTACCGTTCCTCCTTTTACCGTTCCTCCTTTTACCGTTCCTCCTTTTACCGTTCCTCCTTTTACCGTTCCTCCTTTTACCGTTTCCCCTTTTACCGTTCCTCCCTTTTACCGTTCCTCCTTTTACCGTTTCCCCTTTTACCGTTCCTCCTTTTACCGTTTCCCCTTTTACCGTTTCCCCTTTTACCGTTCCTCCTTTTACCGTTTCCCCTTTTACCGTTTCCCCTTTTACCGTTCCTCCTTTTACCGTTTCCCCTTTTACCGTTTCCCCTTTTACCGTTTCTCCTTTTACCGTTTCCCCTTTTACCGTTTCCCCTTTTACCGTTCCTCCTTTTACCGTTTCCCCTTTTACCGTTTCCCCTTTTACCGTTTCCCCTTTTACCGTTTCCCCTTTTACCGTTTCCCCTTTTACCGTTTCCCCTTTTACCGTTTCCCCTTTTACCGTTCCTCCTTTTACCGTTCCTCCTTTTACCGTTTCCCCTTTTACCGTTTCCCCTTTTACCGTTTCTCCTTTTACCGTTTCCCCTTTTACCGTTTCCCCTTTTACCGTTTCTCCTTTTACCGTTTCTCCTTTTACCGTTTCCCCTTTTACCGTTCCTCCTTTTACCGTTCCTCCTTTTACCGTTCCTCCTTTTACCGTTTCCCCTTTTACCGTTTCCCCTTTTACCGTTTCCCCTTTTACCGTTTCCCCTTTTACCGTTTCCCCTTTTACCGTTTCCCCTTTTACCGTTTCCCCTTTTACCGTTTCCCCTTTTACCGTTTCCCCTTTTACCGTTCCTCCTTTTACCGTTCCTCCTTTTACCGTTTCCCCTTTTACCGTTCCTCCTTTTACCGTTTCCCCTTTTACCGTTTCCCCTTTTACCGTTTCTCCTTTTACCGTTTCCCCTTTTACCGTTTCCCCTTTTACCGTTTCCCCTTTTACCGTTTCTCCTTTTACCGTTTCTCCTTTTACCGTTTCCCCTTTTACCGTTCCTCCTTTTACCGTTCCTCCTTTTACCGTTCCTCCTTTTACCGTTTCCCCTTTTACCGTTTCCCCTTTTACCGTTTCCCCTTTTACCGTTTCCCCTTTTACCGTTCCCCTTTTACCGTTCCCCTTTTACCGTTTCCCCTTTTACCGTTTCCCCTTTTACCGTTTCCCCTTTTACCGTTTCCCCTTTTACCGTTTCCCCTTTTACCGTTTCCCCTTTTACCGTTTCCCCTTTTACCGTTTCCCCTTTTACCGTTTCCCCTTTTACCGTTTCCCCTTTTACCGTTTCCCCTTTTACAGTTCCCCCTTTTACCGTTCTCTTAATTAAAGATAGTCACTTTTAGGTTACTCGAAGGAGGGTAGCAAAGAGTTAGGGAGGGGGATGGGGAATACCTGATCCCGTTTCACGCAGAAATTCATACGTCACGTATTTGAATGAGAAAACTTACAATCTCTCTTCTTGTCTTCAAGGCTACGGGCAAGGACTAAATAAATTCACGGGTCCTATATATTTCAAGAGGCAAATCATATCCCAGGCTGACATTAGTTCACGAATCACGCTCGCTTCTGTAAAAAATTTACGCATCGCGTTAATTTTGGCCTTTATTAATCACACATCACTTACAAACCCTTTGCCTTCTCTTGAAGGTGTCTTATTTTTTTTCCGTTGAGATGATACTCAAAAAGTCCAAAAGACTTATAAGAAAAAGAAACAAACAGCGCACATAACACTGTCTGGGACCCCAGAAATGCATCAACTGTGTAATGAATTAGTATTTCACTTTCAGAACCATTTTTGACAATCCTTTACCACTGTTGCCAGATGGAATTTTCGACAAAATGACAAACAATACTAAGGTGTAAGTAAAGACGGGAAGTTATACACATCAAATAGCTTAGATAATCACAACAGTATTGCCAGTCCTCCTTGTTACTTTCATGTATCGCCATTACATTATTGTCATTATTATCCTTGCCGTTGACTTCATCACTATTACCCTTATCGACTGTACCATTGACCATTTTTATGTATTTTGTTATTGTTGTTGTTGTTTTTTAATGTTTTTAAAACCCAAGTAGGATTCCAAGTAGGATTCAGCCACGTAGGCTGCTTAGCTAATTGATCTTATTACAATTTCCATAATGGTTGCGTTATTTTTTCAATCTTTACAACTTAGATTTATTTTATTCTTAATCTAATCATTGACAGATTATTGACGTGTAAAAATCTTCTCCAGCTGCCTCGAGGAAGAGATATGGCGACAATGTAAGTAGGCCTTAAATTCAATTTATTCTACACGCTATAGGCCTTTCAATGATGGACATCTAAACTAATAAATATCCAACTTCGTGCAGGTATTTTCCGAAAAAAAAAAGTCATTCACAGGTAGCCTTGGTATAAACCTCTGCCTCGCCTAGCCAAAGCATATTTCAATTCTTCAATTTCGATTGGCTCATTAAAAAAGCTATAGCAGTTGACCGTGGACCAGAAGATGGTTGGTATGCGTTTTTTCCCTCCATCATTTGCAATAGTCCGCAGAGTTATATTTGGGGGTTACTCGCGCTCCTGGGATGTAAGATATTTGGAACCAGTTCGAAAATACTCTGAGTTGGTTATCTATCATACTTTTCGAGCTCGTTCATCTCCCAATGTTGTCGTTTTTCCCCGTTTCCTTAATTAATTTTTGCCTCAGTTTCCCCCTTGGTACAAAATAGGCAAGCCATACTATTTTGTATCACCGAGCCTTTGATATGTTGTAATTTTCTAACCTTCAGAGAATGTGCTCCTTCGACTTCGCTGCATGTTACTTTATCTGGAGAACAAAGCTCCTTCCGAGCTGGCTGGAAACGCTCAGGCTTTGAATGCCGTGATTGTGACTCACACCATGTACCTACTTTTCCGCACAGAGAGTCCAGTTACGCTGATTGCAGTCTCTGTTCCGTTGGTAACTATACCAGTGAAACAGGCTGTGTCGAGTGTCCTGCAGGTATTAATGAGTACTATCATTTTATGGTTAAGTTTCGTTTATGCAGAGACTTTAAGAATAATTTTTTTAGAAACAAGCATCTATATCTAAGGGTAAGCTCGAAGCATTGTAAATTACGGCTAACAGAGAAAGAAAAAGGTTCTTCAATTGGGTGAGACCCGGTTGTTACATCAGTTGGCCTCTTAGTGAGCCATTCTGTGCCTACAAAGTGGAGGAAACTATAATTGGCCGAACTACGATGCAACTATTATTGACGTTGTCATTGACACAAAACTAACAAATGCGATTAAAGAAACAAGCGGTGAAATTCTTCAAAATTGTTTGCAAGCCTTGCTCACTTTGGCCCAAAGAACAGACTGGCTCAATTGAATTCAGGGGTAAGTCACTATTTATCGCCTTCGCGTAGGAGTGGAGGGGGGAAGGTCAGAGGATTTTTTTAAAGAGGGAGGGGGAGTGGGATATCGCACAAAATATCCATCTATAAATCATATCTTGTATAGCTCCACTTTGCATAACTTGACAAACTAGAAATTTCAAATACCGTTATCACTTTTCTTTCTTTATTGATGTTACCTTTGTTAACTAAGAACTGCTCAAACTGGATCGTCCTTGAAATTCCAATTCAAAAAAAATAGTCATTCTGCAAAATAAACTCCCACGACATTTTCGTGCTACACGATAGTAAATATTCACTAAATGAGATAACTGTCACCTTTTTCTTGCAGTATTCTTTGCATTTAACCCTTTCACTCCCAAGATCTCATTAGTAATTCCTCCTACTGTCTGTCATTAAATACTCATGATGTCAGTTCGGAGAATTTGGTATTAAATCAACTTGTAGTCCCCTAGTTGAGTTTTCTGCTTTATTCTCCTCACTTGTCTTCTTGATACTGTATTGATATTGCAAGGAGAAATTCTGTCTTGGTCACTCATGGGAGCTAAAGGGTTAAATTTGCCTAATACAGCCTATTTACTGTTATTAAGTGAAAAGTGATACTTGGTAGTATCTAAAGGAACGTGAAAATACAGCACAATTAGTCTTAATATTTAAGTGCTTATATTACATCCAGGAAACCCTGTTGGTAAAAAATGTCTAAAACTATGTCTGTTCCTAACAGAATTTCCATAGCACTTTGCACTTTGTATAGCAAAAATAACAGAAATGCCATGAAGTACATGTATAAAGAGGGAGGGGGGCTGGGATATCACATGGTTTTCAAGAGAACGAAGTGGGGGTAAGTCGTCGACAGCAGAATTTAAAGGGACATTACAGAATATTAAATTGATTGGTTGATTTTTTACTGGCATTGTAAGATGATCTTTTACAGGAAACATTCCATTCGAAATGAATTGAAAACAAAACAAATCAAGAACATTTCTCAAAGTTCCTACATTGACAACTCCTGTTTATGGGTCCATAGTAACCCACTTGTGAAGCTGCTTCCTTGTTCTATAATATCTTTACAGGTGGTTTTTATCAGGATGAAATGGGACAAGTTGATTGTAAAAGATGCAGTAATGGTACATTCGTTTCTACACTGCATAGTCCTGGGACCAAAGCGACCGATTGCGTGGCATGTCCTTACGGTAAATATAATGTTTGCTGTGTACTGTAACTTTTTTTCAACTTGACAACGCCTGAGGACACTTCCTACACAGTCAGAAGTTTCAGGCATCTTATTTAGCCAAAACAAGTCTATTTCTTCATAATGATAATCTAAAATGGATGATCCAAAATTTTACTCGGCCTGAGAACAGGTGGACGAGGCAAAAGTGATTGTTGATCTTTTTTTGGTGTATGTTTGATTGTTGTGGACTTTGATATGCATGTATCAAATGAATAATAATATACATGGAAAAATTACTCAGTTCTGATTGGTTAAGAGAAACGCAGTTTTCAGGTAATTCATTGCAGAAGAGAGTTAATTCAGTGCAGAAGAGGGTTAATTCAGCGCAAAGAAAGTAACAAATCAGACAGATTGGTCAATAATCAAAGAACTCACAAATAGCCAATCAAATGCGAGCCTTGGATGTCGCAACAAAATGTGAAAATTTGTTGGCGAAACAATGGCCGGAGTTTTAAGTAGGTTTTCTTTCGCCACCGCAGCTGAAAAACAGCTCAAACGACGAAAACACTGTAAAAAGCACTGATTTTTGGTTGTCGGTTTGGAAAAAGTGGTGTTTAGAGAAGAGAATTGCCAAGGAAATCGAAAATTGCGAGCCGACCCAGCTTAACACTTTGCTCGAGCGATCCAACGCCGAAATTAAAAACAAACATGGTTAAACCTCGGAAACGACGATTCCATTGCATCGAAAGTGATTCGGACACAGACTGAACAATTCCTTGAACTGTTTAGCCGGACTTTGAATTTTTTTTGCGCCGTAAAGATGTGAAGATATCATTGCATATTATTGTTTTGATCGTACGCGGTTGTTTTGACCGAACGCACGGTTTGAATAAATTATTTTTGCACGATGCGTGCGCTTTGCTTGTGCTTATTTGCGATAAGCCATCTCGTATTTTTGCATGTATATTATTAACGTAATCACATGATTTTTCTGGTGCAATTTGGAATAAACAAGCACTTGTTAATTTTTTCAAAGACCACAAATTGCACTCGCCCTACGGGCTCGTGAAATTTTGTTAGTCTTTAAAAAAATTTACTCGTACTTATTTATTCCAAATTGCACTCGAAATCATGTGATTACCTATATCAAATGTTAATTCAGGTCGCTAGAGAGGTCTTACATCTCAGCCAAATGAAATAAGAGAGGAAGTGAGTGCGTGGAAAACCCTTTCCCACTCTATGCTATGTCACCTACAACTACTGATTGGTATTCCTATTGATTTTTAAAATCACTCTATTTTCAGGTACGCTTTCGAACGAGACTGCTGGATATCGTGCATGCAGATGTCTTCAAAGCTTTTATCGGTTGGATCGTTTTGGCCCGTGCTCAACATGTCCACCATACGGCTTTGTTTGTGAGAACGATACAGCAATACTTGCTCCTAACTACTTCTGGAAATGGTCCAATCAGTCTGAAAAAGAGCGTTTCAAAGGTTTTGTTAACAATATCCATTCTAATGGATCAGACTACAACAAGTCCTTTTCAATGTTCAATACTTCACTTCCGAAGCCACTCAAATGTCCCCATGCCAAGTCCTGCAAGGGTGGAATCGACTCAGAATGCCATCAAGGATATCAAGGGAATTTGTGTGCAACCTGTTCTAACGGCTTTTATTTCCGCTTCCACTCATGTTTGAAATGTCCTCACCTAACTGTAACAATAATCTCGTCTATCTTGGTGATTGTTCTTTTTGTTGCTGTGTTTCTAATAGTTCTTTGGGGTGACTCCAAACGTGCAGAGAATAACCGAACAGTTGCAGATGTCGTCATGTCGTGCTTTAAGATTGTGATTGGTTTTTATCAAGTTATTGCTGGTATTTTCTCAGCATTGGCGAAAGTCAAGTGGCCGATCACTTTGATTTCAGTGGAGAAATTTCTAAAAGTATTTGAAGGGAACATTTTTCAGTTTGCTCCACTAAGTTGCATTGATTCTTCTTTGCGTTTAGATCAGCTTGGAAAGTTCACATTGATCGTTGCCTTGAATGTCCTACTTGTTGGCTCACTTTTCTTGTATCTATCTCTTAAAAAACGCTACATCATGAACAAGAAGGACCTTAGCGAAAGCCAGAAAAGAACACAAGTTGAAAGTTTGAAGAAATCTTGCTATCGGAATATTTTCTTGCTGTTGTTGACGACCTACCCTACGACGAGCAAATCGATTATTCAAATTCTACCTCTTCCCGGTGCGTGTGTAGAAACGTGTTTCGCAGACGACAAGAACGACTGTATCTTCCTACTGAGAGCTGACTACTCCATTAAGTGTTTCACTCCTCGCCACAGCTTGTATTGGCTCATGGCTTCTCTTTTGGCAATATATCCCGTGGGATTTCCAGTTCTAGCTTTGTTTCTCACTTACAAATATCGTGAGTCCCAGGAAGACAAAGCAATTGCTTTCGGACTTCGAGTGTTCTTTGAGAACTATAAGAAGAAATTTTGGTTTTGGGAGGTCACAGAGATGTACCGCAAGCTGATATTGATCTCATTGATTTTCCTATTTGGATCCAAAAGCCTCCCTCAAATCAGCCTTACTGTTCTGACAGTCAGCGTCTTTGGAGTACTCTACACCTTATTCCGACCAATCAAGGAAAAGTTTGAAGACCGCTTACAAACATTTGTCTTGTGGGTCATTTTCTTTGACGTTTGCCTTGGTGCAGTTTATACGAAATGGGATGAGAATCAAGAGGAGGGCAAGAACGAATCTGTGTTTGTAAATGTCCTCTTCGTTGTTCTCAACGCCTCTGTACTGATGCTTGCCATCGGTAAGTGCCTAAGTTGGGTAAACAATGACATAAGGAATGTGCATGGTAGCCTTTAAGACACATTTGCACGTCTTAATTAGCAAATGAGGTTTGCAAAGATCACTGAAGAAGATTGGACTTGGAATCTACTAACTTTTTGCACTACTTTATTCCAACCAAATGTCGGCGTAAAATAGCGTTTGTAGTAGTCAGCTCTCAAAATGGAATCGGAAAAATTACATAACGGCCAACATTAAAATAAAACCTTAAGACATTAGGGACTTAGACAAAAAAAGGAAAGCTTCTTTCGATTCTGTAAGGCGTTATTCCTGATCATGATTCAAAATATTTTCTCTTGTATCTTAATAAAAGAAACTGCTTCTGATAATAAACAGCGGCAGCTGAGAAAAGTGTTTTCCTTCTTCTCGCGCCCAGTCTCTCGGCGTTCGCTAGTTATGATTGGCCCATCGAATAAATGGGGGATGAAGATTCCCGCGGTAATTCGAGCTAACTTTGTATCAGAGGAGTGTAGAACACTCGGGTTTAATGAGGAATTTCCTTGATTTCTTGCACGACAGTTTATAATAACAATTTAGGACATTTAGTTGAAGAATCTGCAAGGAAAAAAGAAACTTTGAATTATGTTTACAATGTCACGATTTTATTTTTGCTCTTTTATCTCCAAACGTCTCCGAAGGCAAGTCAATTTTTCTTCTGCAAATTATTACAACTCTTGTGTAATACAAAGCCTAGGTTTTCTGTTGAAGCCTTGTAAGAACCTACCAATAATAAAATACTTGGCGTCCCTACCATAGTGTTAATTTCATTTTTTTTCTTTTCTTTTATCAGGAAAAGGGATTGTCCATATGATGTTGTTCAAGAAGTATGTTTTCTTCTGTCCAATGCGATGTTGCAGTTTCCTGCGCCAAAAAGTCGCTCATCTTAAAAATAAAGCGGTCACAAGAACGGTAACATCTGATGAACTGCTCGGCTTCAATGAAGATAGCAACTAGTATTTTCTTGAGCCCTTCACGATAAGGGACCAGTCATTATTTGTCGTCTAGGGGAAGAGGGGGTGATAAACGGATGATTTGGTTTTTTCATTATAAAATTTACCTGATTACCCCATGAGGCTCTGTCAAGTGCTAATGATCCCTCTTTTACCCTAATGGTGATGACTGATGCCACTACGTTTCCCCTGAAAAACAAGTGATCCCCCAAACAAAATTCCTCCTCCCTCCGCCATAGCAAGATGCGTCGTTAAGTTACCAGACGGTTGTTTATCACAGCCGAATGAGAGGAGGCTGGAACCGAGACTAGATTTGAACTAGTAAGCATATAGATCAGAAGATAATTCTTCGTAACGAAATTGATGGAGCTATTTGTATTTTGTCTAGAAGGATCGATTTTATGATTTTAAAACCTGCATGGGCGATAGGTATGGATGGTTCAGCTAGCATGTAAAAACAATGTATTAAAGTGTAAAACTTAAAAGTGCAGATGAAATCACAGATTTTTTTTTTTAGTAACTAGTAGGTTAGCCGTCAAACGTTCCAATCCTTATCAGTTCTTTAAATAAAATAGAACGAAAGAACATTCGATCAGTTTTCTAGATAAACAATTAATCTTGGAGGTAACCCTCGAAACCTTAGCTTTATTTTCTTCGTACCTTCGAAACATAATTTGCACCTAGCCTCGTTCTCGGGGCTTTATTTCGGGACCAGATCTCGACTACTGAGGGCTTGGAAATGGGCTGTACTAGATAAACTACCACCGTCCACTCTAAGAGCTTACTAGGGCAAAATAATTATCTCAAGAAACAGAAATACCTGATAACAAGGAACAGTTGGACAAAATTAGGGATACTTAGAACAGGTCACTAACAGCTCAAGTTGAAAATTGTCAAGCTGGCATTTTACAAGTTTATTGGGGTTTGTCTGGAATTCCCGAATAACATCTTTGAAAGTTATCTTACTTTTATTGCTACTTTATCTTTACTAATAAGACAGTTTCTTTCTTATTTTGCTTGCCGTGCATGAATATCACCAATTCAACAAAACTTCCTTGAATTATACCCTGAGGCAGAAAGTCTGATAGTGCTATGTAGTTATCAACTGAGTGGGAGAGCCAGATGGGAAGTTGTTTGGCTCAAGGTCATGACACATGGGCAGAAAAGTGAGCTCCACATCGCATGACCTTGTGCTAAATACTTTATTATCTAGATCTGGCCCAACCAAACTCATTTACACCTTTCAACCCCTAACAGAGACAAGTATTTAATTCCTCATTACAGTATCTCCACTAAATAATGAACAAAAAAGAAATGATCACCAACTACAGACTGACGCTCTTGATTCTTTACCAAATTCTTCTTGTTAATACCATTGTGATGTGCAGAGAGAAGTGTGGAGAATATGCAACTTCTGCTCCATCTCTTTCTATTTACATTTCTTCCATCTTGGAATGTCCAGTTTTTTCCAGCATTGGTCTGGCTGTCATGTACATCCCTCGTAGAGGGATTCTGCTCTAATATGTTCCATTAAAAATTGTCTAGAGCTGTACAAGTCATTTCACATATATATAACCTTATTCCATGTATAACACAATCTTTTGTCTGTGGAAACTTTTAACTAGCACATGTAAAAACTTGCCAGAATCAAGAAAGTTCACTTAAAAATCTTTTTTTTTTCTTTTTCAGTAAAACATATCTTATGACCTGTTAATGAAAAGTCACACCATCCTTTAAACGCATGAAAGGGAAAACTCACTTTGTTAACAAGAGAAACTCCAATAAAACAAAATAAAATTTGAGCATATGCTGTCGTTTACCACTATTGAATGAGTTTTGATTATTACAAGGATGTAATTAGTGCACATAAAGAGTGCACTGCATTACAGTATTTCCCACTCAAGGAACTGTGATTCTGGCAAGGACACATACACCCTACTATTACTAGCAAAGCAAAGTGACATACTTCAAAAAAAAGTGTACACAAGTATGGTGAATGTAATTTACACATTAATTGCAAACCAAAGAACAAGTATAGTGTATGTGTAACTCCAAAAACGAGCTTTGTATCCTATAATGTGGAGAAAACTAAAGCCTTCGACATATGAATGCTGAGATACATGAAACACATACATGAATTGAAATCTCGTAACTTGTTGTAAATATGCATTCTCATTATTGTCATTCACTGTAAAAAAAAAAAAAAGACCCGTTTCTACTGGTTAGAAACAAGACAAAACTTCAATGCTGTATAACAAAAATTTAAGGGTTCTAGATTTTCTTACTTGATGAAAAAATCAGACAAAATAAAACTTTCTTTCACTCAAACTGAATGGAGTAAAAATTTCCAGATTTTTACAATTTGAAGTTGGATTTGCACAAAATACTCATCTATAATCGCCAGTCATTTTAGAGTAGACATGCGTAATGCTTCCTATGGTCGATAAGCAGCTCTGCACTCAATCTCTTGTCTTGCCAAAAGAACGACGATGTGTGAAAACAGAGGATCTCAATTGGAGGGGGGATATCTTAACTACTAACGGTGAAAGGTTGATTTCAGGCCATTTGAAGATTGATGGATGATTTTCAAGTGAGACCTGCTTCATGAAACACTCCCTTTTTTTGCAAATACTTGAATATACAAGGTTTTTCGTTTCCTCCATTCAAATTAGGACTCTAGCATCAAAATAAAGGCTTTCCCTTTAGATCTATCCACACCTTGAAAATATTTAGGCCATCGCTGTTTCCTGATGGTGGCATGCTGCTGTGACAGGCATGGCTTCTCACGAATCGTGAAATTTGAAAATTTAGATATATATACAAACCAATTCGTTATGTTGTATCATAAGACCCCAGGATGGATTTCGTGTCAGTCAAACCACTTACTGTTTATCTCCAAAAGAACGTCTGAAAAAAATTCAAAGTATTCTTGATTGTATCAAAAATTGATTTTTTGAGATCTTTTTATAAATAAACATTCTCTGAGAAAAGTCATGTCTTAAAATGTCAGTTGTACAAGAAGAAAAAAGCATTAATTTTGAGCTGATGATTTATTTCGACCTCATGCTGCTATTGTTGTTAATGCTGTTTTTCTTTACCCTTTCCTGATGTACTTGTTTACTTTCTTCTAGAAACTCACCTGTTCACTTACTCAGATAAATTGACAGCAATTCCATCATTTTTAAAGGTAATCGATTTATTGACATGAACGAGTTTCAAGCCTCCTTGAGTTCCTCGCTTTTTACCCTAATTATCATCCTTAGCTTCAATTCCCATTAATTTTTTCTGTTTTATCACAGTAATTGTTTTCTGGCCATTCAGTTGTTATTAACTTTTTCTTGGCACTAATGAGCACTAGATTAAGTTCTGCTTGATTTGCGTAAGTCATAGTGTTAAGAAACGAGCAGTTTAAATAAATATATGCGCCCGATTGAAAGGCACACTCTTTTTTTTTCCTCTTGAATTACCAGATGCTGACCGTTAATGGAAGACTGAAACTTTTTAACCAGGATGGTATTATGTTTCTTTGTCTTGATGCCGTGGCTAAGGGACACTAGACTGAGTCGAACAAGGAACAACGACCAAGTGAAAGATGAGGAGAAACGCGAGAGCAAAGTGGAGGCGAAAAAGTATTTTCTTGCAGAAGCTATCCTTACATCTCTCATAAAAATAATTTCATCATAAATATGATAAAAAACGAAATTAGTTAATCATTTAGCTTCTGAATCGCTCGAGGAGAACGGCAGGGACATATGTAAATAGAACACAGGATAACAAGTGTAAGTCTGGTATATGATATACGATAGGCCGCTGATTGAAGTTGTATAGATACTTAATTTAAACTGTCACAATGAAAATAAATCCACCTTTTACTCTTACGGCATCTGTCTTCTCATACATTTCTATAGGCAAACCCCCACCTTCTTCCCCCTTCCCCTATTTGATCTTGTGTACGCACAAGATAAGTATAAGCGATTAGAGGCACGGCCCTCTTTTGGGGAAAGGAGGTGAAATGCAATAAGTAAGGAATACAGTTTGTTAAAGTTGAAAAAGAGTGGCAGCTCGTGGTTGTAACTTTTTTGTCCCTTTTTGTAGTCTTATTTCGTCAAAGAGCATTATATTGCCAAGTGATCGCCAGTTAAGGAGTTACGCTGAGAACGTCTCAAATCCAACAATATACCCTTCTTGGTCTCTCGGACTTTGGAGGGAGCACCGTGTATAATATGCTTTTTCAGAGTCCAAAAAGCTTAAGCCCGCTTGTTTCGCACTCTTGGAATATCTTTTAATTCAAATTTATACAACCTTGCGATTTTTTTTTCTTTCATCCGCGCGAACTGTTCCTCTTTCCTTATTGCAACCCATTTTTGGTTCTTGTTTTAGATTCAAGGCTGGTTCATTTTAACAACGCGTTTTTGTAGTCACAGCGGACTTAAACCAACTTTGTCCCCAGTATCCTTTTTTTTTACCAACCTGTAGGAATAAAAATCTCTCACAGCCTATTTTCAGCCGTTTGTGAAAATATTTGTGGTAGCCATGACCAAGAGTTTATAATCTCTTTCCTCAGATGACATAAAATATTTTTTCCAATTTTCTACAGGGTCCACCAGAAGTGGGAGATTTTTGACCATGTTGACCTTTTTTTGTCATAGATGTCATGTTTTTCAGTTCACGTGCTCTTCTTTGAGGAAGTATATTTTCAGCCGCCGTAATTTACTTATCAAAAATCTTGACAAGTACGAAACAGGATGTACACACATAAATACAACTAATAAGATTGTATTGAGGTATTTCTTAGAGATCTAAAGTTAAGGCCTGTTTACATGGATGTGGGTTACCCCAGGTAGGTGAGATAACCCGCCTAGCCGAGGTCGATCAAAAGCCCGCGTTTACATACAATATTACAACCCCGGAATGCTGGGTGAAGTTTCTCGCGGTTGTTATCGCATTTGTAATTATCAAGAGGCCGTGACTGTAAATATCGAGAATCGCTGGCCAGGTTAAAAAAATCGAAAATTCTCATAATTTGCCTGGAAAACCCTTTTAGGGAGATATATTAAAAAAAAAAATTTCAAAGTTTGAAATTTTAAATGTGTCTGAGGAAATGGGGAAAAACGAAAATTTGGGTTTTTACCTAATTACTTATGCAAAAAATACAGTAAAATTGACCAATTCTAGCGTGCTAGTACTGAACGAGTAAGTCTCGCAAGAAATCGGGGATGTTTTTACTTCAAAGTATAATTCATTTGATTTTTTTGTGGCATTTTAAGGAGCTTTGGTTCAATTTTAAAATTCACAGTTTTTTTTTTTTTTTTTTTTTTTTTTTTGACAAAGTGCTGTCAAACGGTTGTTGCAAAAAGAGAAAAATCGAGCAACTTCAAGCCTTCAAAACGCGTCTTGGTATGGGTGACATCATGTCAAACTACATGCTGGTACAAAGTTTGGTCCTTATACTAAAATAGTATGAAATAAAAAAATCTGGGTAATCCAGAAACATGCCGGAAAAACAGAAAGGTTTGCGACGCACTGTAGCCAGAGATCACGAATTTGCATGATGCAAAACAGTTGTAGAAGTCGCACCGCCTAACAGTTCTGGTGTAGGAAAGGCTCTTTTGACGGCTACAGCATAAAATTTACAAGAATAATGACCAGTATTTAATAGCGTTTAATTCATTTTTTAAGCCAAAGAGTTTTGTGTTTCATTTCTAGTAACTAACTGTCTTGACGAAAAGCAAAATGTTTCAATTGCGTGACAATTGTCACGTTGGATCAAAGAAAGCGGACACGATCCTTTTTTCGTCAAAACTCCATTCTAAAGCACCCTGTCCTATAGATCTCGTTTTATATTACTTGTATAAATTCTTTTACGAGTCTATATCGAACAACATCCAGCCGGCCTGATCCTGTCTGACTACCAAGTGCGGTTCGAAGGGGACTTTTTCATTTCCGGTTTGCGTCTTTAATACGGGGACCGCGGAGCTATAGGGCTGAGTGGGCTGTAGCCCCACCGAGAACAATTTAGTATTATCATCATTATTTATTCTAATCTTTGTATTAAGAAATTTGACAAATTTTTCTTAGGATTGAAACGCGTTTCCGGTGATTTCAGAAGCTCTAGATTTCAAAATTTGCCGGGGAAGCATACCTCAGGACATCCTGTCAGCAGTCTTTCTGTACTAAGAAACAGACAAAAAGGAGGCCCTCCTCGGAGAGGAGGCCCCAGGTGTCGAAAACGTGCAAAAGCTAGCGTACTCACGATTTATTTCTTGGTTCGATTTTGCTATTACACTCCAATTAACTCTCTCTCACAACTCTCACAAAAAAAAACACATCACGTCTCCTTGTAAGCACGTGGAACAGCACCATATATGGGGCGATAAGACACGTGCTGCATACATGCGGTTTGGTTATGTAATAGATAAACGAAATCACTTATGTTTAAGATTAATAAATGTAACGTACAGTTTCCAACACCCTCCCCCATATGACTTGGGAACAAGGCATATGTAAGTGGAACAGACTCCATAACACAACAAGAAATAAGCATAAAAAATAAAGTTTCTTTAGTAAACACATTCAAGTGTCTTGCTCGGCAATGTCCTGTATTCGCTGACGTGCTGCCACAGCTGCATCTCGTCGCGGTCGGAACTCCAATGCAGTTGGGTTCAAAGGTGGGTCATTACAAGGCAGAGGGTTTCGATCGCAGGACAACTCCAATGGATAGAGATGTTGGATTGGGCGTTCCATGAATCCTCTGCCTGCTCTTAATTTCGCTGCCCTAACAACACCATCACGACCACTGAATAATTCTTCTACTACCCCCATGGGCCACTGATTTCGGTTTCGCTCTTCAGACTTAATGATAACAACATCTCCTACGGACAAGCTGTTAGGTTTGGTGTTGTGTTTAAGTTTATGCCTCTCTCTCAAAGCTCTAAGGTATTCTGTGGTCCAGCGACGCCACATTGTATCTTTGGTAGCTTTCAAGAATTTCGCACGTTTCCTCAAGTCACGGTCTTCGAGCCGATGTGGCTCGAACTCAGGTAAAATGTTAGCATTCAGAAACAGGAAGGAGTTGGGTGTTAGTGTAGGGAACTGCGGGTCATCCTCCACATAACTAAGAGGTCCTATGATTCTCTTGGAAGGGTGACGAGAATTGTGATTGAACCGCAAGATCCATGCACAAATTCTCATGGCTTTACGCAAGCCGAACTTCTCGAGAACAGTGTCAAAGTCATTGTTTGCTTCAACACCGAGCGCAAAAAGTTCTCGTTGAACCTTCTTTTCTGCGTTGCTGTCATCCGTCGCCTTTGTCACAATATTAGCAGGCCACTGGGATCGGTCGGATAACCACGGTGGACCTTTCCACCATAGCTGTGCTTCATTCACACTGCCACCTCTGCTCCCCAGGTCAGCAGGGTTTTCGGATGTCGGTACATGTCTCCACTGCGTGTTCGGGTGGCTCTGGATCTTTTTAACCCGATTAGCCACGAATTGGCGGTACTCTCCGTCATCGTTCAGCCAGTGTAGGGCTACAGTGCTGTCGAGCCAGCACTGTATATCCTCCGTCATACTGAAGCCTTCTAGCGCAACCCGCACATTCGTAGACAAGCTGACTGCCATATGGCCTGCTACGAGCTCCAAACGAGGAATCGTCAGACTTTTCTTGGCAAGGCGGGATTTGGCGGCAATCAGACCCTGCGTCACGCCTGACGCCTGTGTAACCACAGCATAAACAGCAGCACACACACCGTGAATACTTGCATCACCAAATGCATGAAGTTTGATATTGTCGATCGGTTCCTGGTACTGAACAAGACTGCGAGGAAAGTACACATCGTCCGGTGCATTCTTCTCCCATTTTAGCCACCGTTTCGTAATCCCCTCGGGAAGTGGGATGTCCCAGCTCAACTTCATCTCACTGGCTTCTCGATAGATTTGTTTCCCTTCTAACATTACAGGCGACACGAGTCCTAACGGGTCATAAATCTTCGCTAAGTTGGCGAGGATGCCCCGCTTGGTCAATGTAGCAGGCTGAGATGGGAGTGAAACATGTAAAGTGTCATCCCCTTTGTCCCATTTGAGTCCCAGTAGTTTGCACTCTCCACGAGCTGATGATGCACCAAGCTGTTGTTTAGCAAACGAAGGCTCGTCATCGGTACAGTCGCTTTCTAGTTCTGACACGTTTGAGTGCCATTTATGCAAGGTGAACCTTGCACGATTAAAGATCTCTACTGCATAATGTTTGAGCTGTTGCGCACCTTCCCTAGTAGTATCTCCGGCAATCAAATCATCTACATACAGACTGTTCTTAATTTCTTGTACAGTCCCTGGGTACTCGGACTGCACACTTTCCAGGTGTTGTTGTATCACGGCATTGAGTAGGAAAGGAGAAGGAGCAAGACCAAACACCACTCTCGTAAACCTCAGCACTTCTAGTTCTCCGGTCGATTTGTCTTTAATCCAGTGGAACCTCAATGCGTCACGTTCAGCTTCCTTAACACGTATCTGCAGGAAGGCCTTGCGCACATCTCCGGCAACTGCAATGGGATGGAATCTGTTGCGGACAATAACATTCCACAGCTCATTCTGTAGTGGGGGGCCAGTGTGTAAACACTCATTCAAAGAAGGCGCACCGTCATACGCACGGGCCGAGGCGTCATATACCACTCGTAGCTTGGTTGATTCGGCATTCTCACGTATTACTGCTCGGTGGGGCATGTAGAATTCTTTGCCTGTTACCTTCGCTGGTGCTTTCTCAACCACACCTTCTTCTAACTGTTCCCGAATAATGTCGTCGTACTGGTCTAGCATATCAGTTCTCTTTAATTTCCGTAGAAGAGAGTTCACTCTGCGCACACTGCCCGCACAATTATTGGGCAACTCAGGACAGTTCCCTTTCCAGGGTAGTCCAGTTTCGTATCGGCCGTCTGGACTCCTAGCCAGTTGCTCCTTAAATTCTTCGTGGACGTCGCTCTGGAGAGTAGATAGTTTGTCCTCTAGTCCTAGGACATCTAGGGCGCAGAGTCGGTTGTGATCCACCGTAGAATTCACGGCAAGATACGCGTTGCCTAGATCTGTTCCGGGGGACATTATAGTCCACCCGAAACGTGTACGCTCTGCTACTGGATCTCCTTTACGTCCGACCCGTAAACGATCACTCGTCCGTATCTTGGCAAAGTCATTAGCGCCGATAATCACGTGCACAGGTAAGCGAGCCTTGGTATCACTATCGTCCATCTTAACACCTCTCAGGTGAGGGTGATTTTTTACGAGGTCGGAATACTTTGGGTTGTCTAAGGTCAACAGTTCCCTTTTTTCGATTTTCGTGACATTCACGTTTAGTGAGAAATCTCCAGTTACGGAATGCATGACAACTTCGTATACTTGCATAGTTCTGGTTTCAACGCCTGTAAGCATGGCGATTTGACGCAAACTCGTACTCTTCACTTTAGCTTTAAGTAACTCAATCGCAGTTGACGAAACATACGAATGGCTAGCGCCACTGTCCAAAAGAGCTCTGAATTTATATCCACCCATGTTTATGACTACTACGGGATGAATAACACTGGAATCGTCAATCAAATTTGCAGTCATACCTGGTTCTCGTCTCTCCTTCCTGTCACATATCGAAGTGTGGTGTTTTCCATCGCAAATTTTACAAGTATTTCTGCTCTTACAATCGTTGGCCCGGTGTTTGGCTCCGGTGCAATTGAAGCACAAGCGCTTATCGGCAAGTATTTTCTTCCTTTCTTCAATGCTTTGGACATTTTCACAGTTAATTGCTTTATGTTGTTCGCTACAACAATAAAGACACGCCCCTGGGCTCGCCCTCGACTGGTTTCCGGTTTCTTGTTGTTTGGCAAGAAAAGCTCTGGATTGATCTCGACGGAAATTTGAACTCTTTGATTTCGGTTCGTCTGAAATGGGATTATTAGTCGTCCACTTCTCCAACGCCTCTAAGAATGCTACAAAAGTCCATTCACACCATTTTTCATCTATTATAGCAAGTTCGTTCTTTATTACCTCAAGTTTGTCGAATGTAAATCGAACCGCGGCGTCCAATTTGGATAAGCTCTTCAATGTTCGCAATGACTCTACATTGAACAGTAGTACTTCGTAAAATTCATGTATCTTCTTTACGTTTCTCTCGCGCATGGTGGGTAGTTCCAAAATATTCCTAACGTAGGTTCCCACGACTTCACTCGCTTTCCCATATCTTCTTGTGAGTAAATCTTTAGCTTTTTGGTAACCTTCAGGCGTAAACGGAAGACCGTCGATGAGATTTCGCACCTTCATATTCACTAATTCTTTCAAGTAAGAGAACTTTGTGACTTCAGGGGCACTGGAATCATCAATTTGACTTTGGAACTGTCCCCAAAAACGCAGCCAATCTTGCGGCGTCCCGTCAAATTTTGTGATCACGAGCTTGGGCATTCTCACCACGTTGCTAGCCATTTGGCCGTGCATATTTTCCGGTGGTTCCGCTTGAGCTTGTTTGAGCTCCAACTTCTTCTTCTCAAATTCCAATTCCTCTGCATGTGCTCGATTAATAGCTTCTTGTTGTTGCATCATTTTCTCTTTCTCTAGTTCGACTTCTCTCTTGTGCTCATAGAGCACGGTTGCGTGTTTCAGATTGCGATCGATTTGCTCAATTCGTTCTTCCAGTTCGCGTATACAGGCGTCTCCTTCGTTAATGACTAGCTCGATTTCGTCGGCCCATTCTTGTACCGCTTCGTCGTCTTCGCCGTTCGTAAACTTTTGTTCCTCAATGGAATCCTTTAACTTCACTACCGTAGTCACTAGGGCTTCAACCGAAACTTTGTGTCTCTCAAAGGCTGTTCGGTCGTCTTTCTTTAAGACATCTCCTGTCTTCTTCAAGCGAAAATTCAACGTCTTCAATTTGCCCTCAAGTTCGGCAATCTGTGTCTCCATGATTTCCAACGCTGTCCTGGCAGGGTCGCCACTGTGTCGAAAACGTGCAAAAGCTAGCGTACTCACGATTTATTTCTTGGTTCGATTTTGCTATTACACTCCAATTAACTCTCTCTCACAACTCTCACAAAAAAAACACATCACGTCTCCTTGTAAGCACGTGGAACAGCACCATATATGGGGCGATAAGACACGTGCTGCATACATGCGGTTTGGTTATGTAATAGATAAACGAAATCACTTATGTTTAAGATTAATAAATGTAACGTACAGTTTCCAACACAGGATCCTCATAGATAAGTTGGTGCCAATAAGCTCACACTACGTGGGAACTACTATAGCTCCTCCGATCCCAAATATGCTCCATGGCCCATGTTTTATATCAACGTTCATATAAAACTCAATTTTTTGAAGCAGCCTTTTGCCATTTGCCTTTTAAACTGCACTGTAAGAGCAGCATCTAACAAGGTCTTCGAGCGGAGCGATGTAAGATGTCTTTTCCTCTGATCAACCCCAGGTGGTAACGCAAGATTGAAACTCTCGCAAAGGAATTTTAAGATTGCAAGTTTGAGAGTTTTGAGTGTGTTATTCTCGACCATGGAACAGATGTTGTACTGTTGGTAATGAATAGGATGAATTACATTTAACTGCTAAAAAATAGACTCCTTAGTACTTGACAAATTAAATTATTCCTCCATCGCAACCAGATCTTGCCCAGTTACAGCTTGAGCGCAGGGGGCTGTCTGCTATTTCACTTTTGCTGTCATTCTGGAAAAAAATGAAGCTACTCGTTGAGTTGTCAAAAACTCAGAGACACTGAACAAGTGTTCCCCGTTCAATCCCTTTCCTCTTCTCATTTCTGTTGCAACAATTTCCGCGTCGACCTTCTTGCCGCTTTCTTGTCCGATGGTAAATCTAGCGGTCAGGTACTCTCGTTACTTTTCGTTAAACCGGTAAACTTTCTATACTTGTTTTAAAGCGAAGCATTCAGGCGGTATTAGATACCAGTGCCACGAAGACAAGTTTCAGGAGGTAGAGGAGTAGTTGGCACGGAACTTGAACCTTCCTCGAGCCTTGCAGCATATTTAACCTTCGCTTTATCAAGAAGTGTCTCCCTTTCAACCGTCTTTGTGCATGTTCCTAACGCGAGATGCTTTTCTGGAGAAGAGTGCCGTTGGAACTGAAACTATGCGTGCAGCCCTCTTTTGGACATGGAAACACTTGATCCCTTGTACAGTCTTTCAATTCGACAAGACAGAAATGTGGCCATTTTTACGAAAAAGATAAGAGTAAATAGCATGAAAATAGTTGGGCTGTTATCTTGAGGTGAAAAGTTACACAGCAGAAGCTTGCGGTGTTGCGTGACTTTGCTTACTCACATAACTTTTTCCAAGATATCCAAGATATTTCAAAAGAAATATCATCGCAGTTGCAGAAAACGTAGCTATTCAACTTAGAATGATGTCGATAATAAACAGCTAGTCAACAAAAATGGTAAACGATAAGGTGGCTCTTATCTATATTTAGGTGTCAGTAGTGCTGTTGAAATAGCGTGTCAACAATAACAGAGTCTTCTGCAATTCAAATTAACAGAAAATTTCGTATCTACACATCAATTTACAGCCCTCTTCAGCAACGTCTACGAATTTTTTATTCTATAATCTTATATCATTTCCATATCAAAGAGTTTTTTAACCATCTTTAACTATCTTGTTTACTTCGTAGCTCTCAAGTACGATTTCTACAACTGATTTGCATCATGCAAATTCCTGACCTTAGCCACAGTGCGTCACAAACTCTTTTATTTTGCCGGCACTTTTCTGATTTACCCAAATTTTTTATTTCAAATTATTTTTTATAAGGACCAAACTTTGTGCCAGCATGCAGTTTGACATGATTTCTCACATACCAAGACGCGTTTTGAAAGCTTGAAATTGCTCGATTTTTTGCTTTTTAAAACAAGTGTTTGAGAGTACTTTGTTAAAAAATCATTTAAATTTTAAAATTAAACTTAAGCCCCTAAAAAAAACACAAATAAAGATCAAATGAATTATATTTTGCAGTAAAAACACCCCCGATCCCTTACGAAACATCCTTCCACTGTATTAGCACACTAAAGTTGGTCAATTTAACTGAATTTTTTGCATAATTAATTAGGTAAAAACCCGAATTTTCGTTTTCCCCATTTCCTCAGACACATTTGACTTTTCAAACTTTGAAATAATTTTTTTGAATATATCTCCCTTAAAGGGTTTTCCAGGCAAATTATCAGAATATTTCGATTTTTTTTAGCCTGGCTAGCGATTCTCGATATTTACAATCATGGCTTTTAAGGAGTTTAACAGCGGTGGTGAAAAATTGCCAAAAAAAACGTTAGTATTTTATCGTCCTTTAAGATTTTCGCCATTATTTCGCCATGCGTTTACCGTTTCTGACGGTACAATGTCTTCACTTCGGTGTTATATGTGAATGTAGTGTTGAGTTCAAAGTAAAAACGTAATTAGATCGTTGTCGAGGTTTCATTGCTAACAGGACGTAAAAAATAGTGTTTTAACGTTTTAGCTCTGCGTGGGACGGCTCCGAAATGTAAAAAGTTTTAAAACACCCGTGTTTCTACGGTGGCTCATAGAGGACAAGCGGGTTGCCTCACCTTGAGACTTTTACAATGCAAATTGTCACCCCGGATGACAGGATTACCCTTACCAACAGACCGGGCAACCTGCCTAGGCGGGTCACCCTATCTATCATGTCAACATGATCAAGATAAATTAAGAGATTATAGGGACAGCCCGGTTTTGACCCGGTTTCCCCCCCCCCCCCTTCCCCTTCCCCCTTCCCCCCAATACGCAGGTAACCTCACCTACCTGGGGTCTCCCACGTACATGTAAATGTAAATGAGCCATTAATTTTGTGATAGTTGAGACCATTGCGTGATGCCAATTTCACAATAAACCCTACGCAAGACGAGAGGATAATCGATATATTTTATTAGATGTTTCATGATTAATCACACAAAGCGTACGCTTCCCTTGCATCAACATTACATAAATCCATTTGTGATAAAATGGCAGCGAAAAAGCGATGCATTCTCATCAAATCGTGTATTATTACGTCAAAACAAGGTTACGCTAACAAGAGGATCTGATTACTGGCAACTCGTTCCTTGCTAACAGATACGGAAAATGTCAAACATTCCAGACGTTTCAAAAATTTGTCGATTTACGTCAACGATGGAAAAGAAGGGCTTCAAAAAGCCGATAGATACTTTCGATTTTTGTTCCAGAGTTTTGCAGCTTTCCGAACTGCTTAGATGCAGGGAAGGGCTGCGAGGTAAACCGATAGCCGTACAAAGGCCAAAATCAGCCAGGCATTATGCCAAAGTACTGACAAATTTTAACCGTTAGCCTTAAAAAAAGAAAATCGTGAAAAAAAAAATTCTGGTGATTGCAATGGAGAGATATTAACCGTTAGTAGTACATTGACCAAAATTTTTGGCTGTTAGCCGTCAAAGCCATCACCCCATTGGAACCCTCCATCGAGTGGCCTCCTTGCTCGAACACAAGTGTTTCCTTTTTAAAACCCAACTCAGTAATTACGAAGGCTAACCAATTGGCAGTTCAGTCTATGTAATGAAGCTTCAACATCCCCCCTACCCGGGGAAAACTTCGGCCATTTGAACTTTTAAAGACTGATTTGTTCAAATTCCCGTATGTGGGGTCAGTCTGAATTGTGTTCAAATGCCCTAACCAAGTACCGGATTTGATGGTCAATTTTTTCTGGTAAGAGGCAAGATCGGCGACTGTGACTTTCTGCACATTGACTAAGCTTTAATACCACACCTTTTCTTCTTATTCAGTTTCGCTCACGAAAGTTAATTCTTTAGATTTAAGCACCTCGATATTTCAAGATATAACGCTTGTATTTCGATGCAAAACACTTCCGTCCCAAATTCCCAACCCAGTCAGGCAAGGTTCAAATTCCACATCCCTAGGGCACGGAGGACAGTCAAAAGCCGTTCAGTTGCCGAGGCTAGGGGGGTGTTAAAGCTTAATCATGAGCGTTAACGTGAAAGAAGTTATCAAGCCGTCCAAGGTAAACCCCCTCAACTATGTTTCTGTTATTGGAGTTGTTCTTGTTGTTATCATTGTTTTTTTCGAGATATGTTACAACAGTATAGATAAAATGTATCGGCGAGGCTCTTAGGTGCCATCCTCGATCAAGCATGATTCTTCAGGTGTTGTGGTGACCGCTTTATTCTTAAGAAGCGCCAGTCCTTGGCGAAGGAAATTGAAACGTCTCATCGGGCAGACGGTAAAGTACTTGCGAAATAACTTCACATGTGATATTCCCTTTCCTGACGCAGTTAAAGATAAGAACAGAATAGCATAATTATCAATTTTTTAATAACATTTGTATTTTTATATAAAGTGTTAACGAGGAACCTCTTAGGGTTAGGGTTAACCAAAATTTCCCAATAACTCGCACTGTGACTCTTTTTAAGAACAATTCTTCTTGACTTGTCTAAGGCTACGGGAGGGAGTGCATTCTCATCATTTTTTCTTAATGACCGATCCATTTCAAAGATGGGAAGCGAACGATTGTTAAAATACATCTTTCGTCCAATCAGAGACACGAACAATAGTACTTCACAGTATTAATCTAAATATGTATAAAATAGAAGCTTGTTATATTTACTGAGGCGTTTTCTTGGTATTTGATAAGGCATGACTCTTAAGCAAGATATATATGGACAGTTTTCGTTCCAGCTGCTTGAATAACTGAGGACAACTAAGTGATCTGAGCAACCAGTAATATTCACTAATCCAATCAGGTTGTATGATAAACGATAACTACAAAGCTTTCTACCGAAGAGTACCAGCTATGTTGCATAATTGCTTTTAAACAATGATATGCAAGATTTCTCCGAAGTAATTGGTCTAAGAATACAAAAACACTTAATTCTGAGTCATAACATAACTAAAACGGGAAAGACAAAATGTGAAGCAATATGAAAAAGCAAAGTGGAAATTCCTAAATATGCACAACGTATGATGCTAAATTCCACAGATGCGACATTTAGATATCCCACTTCCTTAAAACTTCCCGGTAATTGCTATTTGCACTTTTAATATTTGTGAATGTAAAGTTAAATTAATCGATAAAACGTAAAGAGCAGCACTATGACTTACCAATGGCAAATAACAATACAGAGGCGTTAAGGACCACGAACAGGACATTTACAAAGATGGAGTCGTTCTTGTCCTCTCCTTGACTCTCATCCCAGTTTGTGTAAACTGCACCAAGACAAACGTCAAAGAAAATTATCCAAAGAACAAATGTTTGTAAGCGGTCTTCAAACTTGTCCTTGATTGCTCGGAATAAGGTGTAGAGCACTCCAAAGACGCTGACTGTCAGAACTGTGAGACCTATTTGAGGAAGGCTTTTAGATCCAAATAGGAAAATCAATGAGATCAATATCAGTTTGCGGTACATCTCTATGACCTCCCAAAACCAAAATTTCTTCTTGTAGTTTTCAAAGAACACTCTGAGCCCGAAAGAGACTGCTTCGTTTTCGTGGGACTCACGATATTTGTAAGTGAGAAACAGTGCCAAAAGTGGAAATCCTACGGGATATAATGCCAGAATAGAGGCCATGAGCCAATACAAGCTGTGGTGAGGAGTGAAACACTGGATGGAGTAGTCAGCTCTCAGCAGGAAGATACAGTCGATCTTTTCTTTAGAGAAACACGTTTCTACACACGCACCAGGAAGAGGCAGAATCTGAATAATCGATTTGCTCGTCGTGGGGTAGGTCGTCAACAACAATAGGAAAATGTTCCGATAGCAAGATTTCTTCAAACTCTTAATTTCCCTTATTTTTTGGCTTTCGGCTCGGTCAGTTGTGTTTATAATGTAGCGTCTTTTAACGAAAAGATAAAGGAAAATCAAGCCGACAAGTAGGACATTCAAAGCAACGATCACTGTGAACTTTCCGAGCTCATCGAGACGCAGGGAAGAATGAATGCAGCTTAGTGGCGCAAACTGCAAGATGTTCCCTTCAAACACTTTTAGAACCTTCTCCGTTGAGATCAAAATGACTGGCCACTGGACTTTCGCTAATGCCGAGAAAATTCCAGCAATGACTTGGTAAAAACCAATCACAATCTTAAAGCACGACATGACGACATCTGCAACTGTCCGGTTATTCTCTGCACGTTTGGAGTCACCCCAAAGAACCATTAGAAACACAGCAACAAAAAGAGAAATTACCAAGATGGAAGAAGTAACTGTTACAGTTAACCGAGGACATTTCAAGCAAGTGTGAAATCGGAAGTAAAAGCCGTTAGAGCAGGTTGCACACAAAACTCCTTTATACCCATAGTGGCATTCAGAGTCGATTCCACCCTCGCAAGACTTGGCATAAGGACATTTCAGTGGCTTTGGAAGTAAAGTATTAAACGTAGAATATGACGTGTCGTAATCTGGTTTAGAAGAGTGGATGTTGTTAACAAAACCTTTGAAGAGTTCTTTTTCAGACTGATTTGACCATTTCCAGAAGAAGTTAGGAGCAAGTATCGCTGTATCCTTCTCACAAACAAAACCGTGTAGTGGACATGCTGAGCACGGGCCAAAACGATCCAGCCGATAAAAGTTTTGAAGGCATCTGCATGCTCGATATTCCGCAGTCTCGTTGGAGAGAGTACCTGCAATTTAGATAAATAGTTTATTAACATTATTTTTTACAAAGGCGCAAAACCAACCTTAAAAATAAATTCAACCCATCAAATTGCTTACAGTTAGTTAGGAATTAGCTCCAAGGATAAGTTCTACTTGCGGACACAAAATGAAGTTCAGCGGTACTCAAACTGGCGAGAAATTAATTTGCCAGCCGTTCTCGTTTTGGATTGAGAAGAGACATTTTCTTTTCCCTGCAACGCTATAAAATACACATGGAATGTCCTGAAGAGAGAGGTTTTGATGGTGAAAAATTTTAAGAGTATCTCAAAGACAAAACATCAGTTACCATATGGACATGCCACACAGTCCGTAGAAGTTGTCCCAGGACGTCGCGTTTCAGACACAAATGTACCAATACTGCATCTTTTGCAATTAAGTTGTCCCATTTCATCCTGATAAAAACCACCTGTGAAGATATGTCGCTTTCCCCTTTAATCCGTGTGTAGCGTTACAAGATAACGTACAAGAAAAAAAAAGGGAAATCGCAATAACGCAATCACGATCACAATCGCAACCACGTTAAAGAACTATTTTGCGAACTAAAACAGCAACACGAAGGTAAAACTCTCTCCAAAATGTCAAAGAACGTGAAATTGTCACGTGACACGGAACGTAACGTAAAACCGGAAAAGAAACTAAAACGGAAATGAAACGGTAGCCACCAGGTATTATGAAAGAAGGATGCAACGACATAAAACTGATTATGAGTGAAAACTGGCCTTATTGGCAGTGGCCCTACAAGCATCAGCTCACTTAATACGAAAAACCAACCAATGAAAAAAAGAAAGCGAGAATGAAAACTTTATAACGATAGCAAAAGAAACGACAATGGGATAAAGGAAAATTTCAGTTAGGATACTAGCACTCGGATTGACCAAGCTTGAGACCTCTTCTATTACAAGAACGTAACTAACAAAGCCTCGAATTTTCTCTAGTAATGTTGTTGTTGCTCCAAAATTATTTAACTATGACATGAAGCATTTTAAATCTCTTTTATCACCTGCAGGACACTTGACACACATCTCTTTGAGGTACATGAAATAACCAACTTGACAAAGAGAGCAGTTACGACATCCGGAGCCTCTGGGACGAGGCTTACAGGGATGGCACTCAAAGCCTGAACTTTTCAGGCCACCAATGTAGACAAATTCTTTTCCGGTTAAAAGTATATGGAATGTGGTAGAGGGGGCACAGTCACTTAAGTTTAAGAAAATAGCAAAATATTAAAAGCACTTGAAATTCTAACAATAACAAATATTCAATTCAGTAGACTTTAGCAGGAGCCATTAGGGGCTCCTGACTTAGGTGCATCGTCTGGAAACAATGAATCTAATAGTACAGACGCCAAGACATAATATATGCAATAAGTCATCTTGAAACGTTAACATACTCACATTACTGATTGATACTGTCCTTTGGGAAGCTGAAGAAGGTTTTTACATGTCAACGATCTGTAGATTATTTTGATGATAATTTTATTGCAGGAGCGATACTCTCAAGATCTGTGGTCCCCACCAACGGTGGTCGTTTATCGAGGTTTTTGTACTATAAAGGGACGAGTATTCGATCTGCCGATGGGCCAACGCTCTCAAGGTCAGCTTACTGTAGTCAGGTTATCTTGTAAGACCCCTTCCCCCCGCCTCCCTCCTGCCTCCCCCCACCCACACAGCACCATGGTTTCTCCAGGACTTTAGTCCCATTTGTCTAATTTTCACGTGTGAATTTATTCTTATAGGTGTAAATAGGCTTATGGAGTAGAATCTCCCCCTCGAGAACACCATTTAATAAATTTGCTTAGCTTGTCTCGTACCCAGTCTGTTCAATTTGAGTCCACTGCGTTACCCAATACGAAACCGCATATCCTTATACGAAAATCAACAGATGGAAAAACAACAGTGAGATCAGCTTAGATTTAAAAGCTTATTAATTTCTCCTTCAGCATTGACGATCTGCATTAAATCAAGATGTGGCCTTTTGAAAAGCGATAGTCATCTATAAAATATTCAAATGAGTGCTTTGGATTCACTTACACTTTGGTTTCGGCGTCCATTTTGTCGAACATTCCATCTGGTAATGAATGTAGGGGATTATCAAAGATAGTACTGAAAAATATGTGAATAATGAAGTTAATGATTACCCAAGCCTACACATAATTATAGAGACATGGTGTTTTTTGTCTTTTTTTTTTACCATATGGTTGATGCAACTACCGTTTTTACTGCACCGGTATCGCAAAGGTCATGGGTTCAAATCCCGCACGGGCCTGAAATTTTTCCAGGTCCTATTTTCAACTACTCGTTTCAGTAGTATTCTTAGCTGCTAGGATCTCTTTAATTCGTTTCTTGACCACAGTGCAAATATATGAATTTCATATATCTAAAATCACCTCTTACATTGGTCAAAATTTACCCTTTGAACCCTTAGAGTGACCAGTATCCAATTTCTCCTAACAATATCATCCACGAAATAAACATTTAGGTCGGGAGAAGAATAGAGGTGATCGCCAACCGAAGAAGCTCTTAATTGTTAAACAATTCTCCTTACCAGCACCTTACAAAACGTATATAAATCAGTATGGAGAATATTCACTCTCAGGGTGTAAAGGATTAAGAAAGTCTCAAATGGCAACATCTCCGTAAAAGCAGATCAATGATCCTCTTGAAGCCAAAGTGGTAAGCTAGATTAATATATTTCATTGCAGCGTTTAAAACTTCACTTTATTTTTCAATTTACTCACAGTTGTTTCAGGTTAAATCTGCTAAAGGATTCACTTCCAATCGTTTTGATGGCATCATGACAGGACGGAAAATGCGTGCACTGTAAGTACCTCCCGTTGTCCCATACAAAGCCTTAGAAAACTTTTCTAAGGGTTTGTATGGGACAACAGGAGGTACTTACAGTGCACGCATTTTCCGTCCTGTCATGCTGTGAAGAAAACTATATAAAGGAAGAAATGATAACAAAAACTAAACAAAAAAAAAGCAAACCAAAGCAAGTCAAATTTCTCATATTGTTAACACCAACAGGACTCATCGCTTGCAATCTATGTTACGCATTGAAACATTCATGTTTATGGGACGTCTATATATCAACCATGTTGATATATAGACGTTGTCATCCATGTCATGCCCTGCGTGTATTACAATGCACCTCTGTTTTACTTTACTGGTTTCCTTGAATATTATATTCTTTTTCCTAATTATATTCCAGGATATACGTTAACTTTATTAAACGTACATGTACTTACACTGATTGTAAAGCAGTTTCATCAAAAGCACCGTTGGAAATAAATGTCAGTTTGTTTTTTATCAGCATGCTGTAAATTGAAAAAGAGTATTAAACACAAAATCTATTTAAGAAAGGATTGTAGACGTAATATGATTGAATAACGTAATAAATAGATAAATAAAAACCAAGAGGCAATTTACTGATTAGTGAGTGAGTTAATCGGTCAAGAGGGATTACCGACATGAAAAACCAAAAAAGGAGCTTACAGTGTCTTCAAGCTTGAAAGTCCCTCAAAAGTGCGATTGTTGATGTTGGAGATGTTGTTGAAGTTAATCATCCTTGATTTAGAAAAAAGAGCATTGTGAACAATTGTACCGTTTGAATAACTATAATAATGGTTATTATGATAACTGTAATGATATTAATAACATTATCACTTTTTGTGAAGCAGGGAAAGTCACAATTAGGTTTGCGACATCGGATCGAAGTATTTTTATGATATAACCTCCCAGAAAGCAAATAACATTTGTGTAAAAAGTAGAATCAGTTAGCTTTAATTTTCACAGCGTTTTTGTGTGGCTGGTTTTAAGGGAGGAGGGCATATAAACAAGAAATTATCGAAAACAATGTTCATTTTCCAACAGGATATTGCTGCTAACAACAAAATACAATTTAGCATTAACTTGGGAAAAGTGTTCTGAATGTTTACTCACAAAGTTTGTAATTTTCCAAGCTTATTGAATAGGCCATCTGGTATGGACCGCAATTTGTTGAATGACAAGTCACTATGAGGAAGATGACATGAATAAGATTAGGGATAAGAAACAGACGCATCTACTGCGTTTACTTATATAACTATTGGAACCATGCTATTAAAAATACAACCAACCAGAATAAAAGAAATCAGTTGTATATTCGAAAGTATTGCAGCCGCCCTTTCCGATCTTATTCTGCCGAAATTATACGAGCGGTGGTGGCGTTTCCAGTTTATTTTAGGTGTTCTTTGAGTCGTTTCTGAGCCAAATTTTCCTAGGACGTTTTTAAAGGAAAGAGGTCTGACAGAAATTCCCCCAGCCTAATTGGATGACTACTATGCCATTATCACTTTATTTTCGGGAGATTCGAAAGGTCGACGGAGATCAGAGGGGTATGCATATACCGAGAAAATACAAAACCTCGTGGGATATTCTACGGTATACCACTCAAGGGGGTTACATAACTAGTATAAAAATCCATGAACAGTTGAACCTGTTCAAAGTAAAGACAAACTCAGGAAAGTCTATCATACATGGTTAAACATCATTCAGAGGGTACACCACGACAAAAACTATAGGAGCTTCATGGATTTATTCCTTGTAACGATATCTCGATTTGACTTTCCTTGTCTGTTATTAATAAAATCTTACTTACATGAAGTCCATAATGAAAATGTTTTGAAATATGTTTGGTGGAAGATAATCGATTTCATTGCTAGACAGCAACCTACAAGATAAAAGTGTTATTTTTTTTAAACTTAAAATTTTATCCGATAAGCTTAACATCGAGGAATGTTAAGGCTTACACAATATTTAAATAAGAAAAAAATACCTCAAACTGATTGAATTGCGAAATGTATTTTTTTGACCAAACAATGCACGAGAAAAGCAATTTGTAATTCGAAAAGAGGCAACGGAATGTGTATCGGGGCTTTTGATATAAAAATTAATGACTATAATGAAACATAATAGAATATCGTTTCTTTGACTGAACGCGGCTCTTTTGACTGAAAACATAAGAGCATTTGCAAATTTTGAATGAATCAGTTTGCACGTGATATGCTCTCTGCTTTTGCATGATTATTTTGTTAAAGGTAATAAAGAATCATTCACGCGCAATTTGGAATGAAAAAGGCACTCTTAATTTTTTCAAAGCCTGAAAACTGTCGACTCGTTTACTCTAATTGCACTCTTGATCTTTTGAAAACCTGCATTTTGCATCTTTTACTTTTTTTAATAAATTGCTTTCGACCAAACACCGCTAACTTTATCTTCGAAAACTACTCGATGTCAAAAGTCCAAAATGATTTTCTAAAGCGTAAGAAAGAATATGATTATTGCACCCAAATTTGAGGAAAGACAAACTTTATTGCTATAGAGAAAATTATGTCGCTTTCTCTAATATTTTACTATTGTTTCTTGTACCAGCGTGCATTCATAATGATATGGAGCACGCAGGAAATATTGTATACACGAAAAAAGCTCGGTGTCAATAGTTGGTTCTTGTTTGCTGACATATCTTTGCGCGTGCTTCGTGTCGTAGCTGACGTTTGAACTAATTGTTTAAGATATTCAGCGCACTAGTTTGAAGTTTCTGTAAGGGGAAATTTGATCTACTACGCTGTACTGCAAACAGACATGGCATCTGCACGGACTGGAAATATGGATTACGCTCGCACCAATGAATCTGATCACAAGAATTTACTGCAGGAAACAAACTGGAGACGTCTACTCACAGAAAGTAATTTGTATACTTACAGCTCAAAGAGGTGTTTAATTCCAGATGTTGCAATTCTTGATATATCTTTGATCCGATTACTATTTAATTTTCTGCCAAAAAAAAATACAATACTAAAAAATTGTGAAAACTGATTTGAGTTTTTTTCTTTGTATTACCTTTGATACTTCAGCGAAGTCTTTCAATTAGAATTATTTGAACGCGTCCTATTTGTTTACTGTTGAAGATCTTCCGAATCGACGCTCACCTTGAACTGAACCTAGTCTCAATTTGTGGCAACCTGCAGTAAGCTTTTGAGAAGACTTACTTTCTCCAAATAACTGGAATTTGATTATGCAAGGGTGATTAAAGTCACGAAAATGTGGAAACTAAAAACACGGAGTGGTTCTTTCTAACAATAGAAGGAAATAATACAATAACCATCTTTACCAGTTGTCATTAAAGGGCGTTCGGAGATGATAAACCAGTTTGTAATCTCTAGAGGCCGTGCAATTGAAGTTTTAACATTCTCCCCAGGCACCCCCGGGCTTTTGAACTTATGAAGATTGGTTTCTTCAAATTCCCGCCCCCGGAGCAAAAGTTATGTTCAAACGCCCCTACCATTTTTTATTTTTTTCTTACGCAGCGACCAAGACTCTCAACATATTGACGAAGCTTTAAAGCCTACACTTCGTAGACCTTTTCTTCTGAGCATTTCCTTCTCAAAAAGGAACTATTTTCCTTAAACGTTCACCTCCGTACTTAAAGATTGACACTTGTATTCCACTGGAAAGACTTAACACTTCTGGTTCAATTTGCCCACCCCAGCAAAGCAAGGTTCCAAATCCCACCGGACCCTGGCAACGGTCAAATGACCGTGGGTTGCCTGGAGAGAAGGGGGGTTGGGTAGTTTGAAGTTTAGAAGTTTAGGACGCACCATACTTACAGGTTTACAAAAACCTTAGGACCTGTCAAATCTGGTACAGATGTTAGATTGTTCCATCGAAGAGTGCTGTAGAAATCGTACAAACAGCAATAGAAAAAAAGCAAATGAACAAAATGCTACCGTGTTTCTCTTAGCAATTAGCAATGTCCTTCTCAGGGCCTCGATCATATATGGTCAACAAGCAAGGAGCTACAGGATATAGTATATAAAACATGGCAAAACGTTTTCAGTGCAAATTAAAAGAATTCCGGCCGGTTTTTAATTCATGACATCTTTACCAGAATAGGTTTAAACTTTATCCACTTCAAGCGGTCATGTCGAATTAGAATAATGTTTCATTTCTTCGGTTTTTTTTTTCCTTCCTCTTTTTCCTGTCATACATTATTTAATCTTCTGCGTTTGATTGGGAACTTACGTCTATTTAGTGCTACTCCCGATCAAGCGTTGAACAAAGCAGGATATGTCATTTCGATGTTTTTACTTGTGACTAAAAAAAAAAAAAAAAAACTGGGCGAAATGACTCCGGATTTAGGGCAACATGACTTCGGGCAAGATGTCTTTAGGGCGACATGGCCGTAAAAAAAAACTGGTCATATGCTCTTGGTATAGATATAAGCATTTCAGGTTTACAATAGCTGTTAATCTTGCACTTGGTGTCTCACTTACCATCTTTGGAGAATTTTAAACTGTTTAAACGTTCCATCACTTATGGTCTCTAATTCGTTTCCGTCAAGGTACCTATCAATTGTTAGAAGAGTCAAAACAGTTCTTTTTTTTTCTCTTTTTTTGTCGTTTTTTTTTTTTTTTTTTTTGTCTGTGGAGGCGAGGGGGGAGGAGGGAAGAAGGGTCGTATTGCTTCTGCTTTGCATAGATGCATATGAAAGTTAATCAGCCTATCTATTCAAATGTGAAATAAACAAGGCGGTACCAAAGGTACTATCCGTGGTTTAAACCACTGTCCATAGGAACGATCGCGGTCTCCTGAAAATTTCTTTTTAGTAAGTTCTTATTATTCTGTAAATAACGGTGTTCCTTAACGACGATTTACTTACAGATTTGTCAGCTGATCCGTAAGTCCTTCCACCGTACCCTTGTGTATATGAGTCAGCTTATTGGAGGACAGATCACTAAAAACGGACAAATGTATAATGACTTGTGGATGGTCGGGCTTAGAAAAGTTTCGGCAAAATAAACCTGCTAAGATTGCCTAAGTCAAACGTCACGAGAAGTGTTTGCACAACAGAACATAAAACACAACTTCTTGATCTAGTCAACATTAACTTTATATAACTTTATATATATATAAAGTTATATGTTCCATGTATAACATATAACTTTCGGACCGCTCTTCTCATGACGCATACCGCGTACAATCGCTCGGACATCTGAAAAATCAATAAAAATATCTAAGAAAAAATTCACTCACAGGTCTGTAAGATTTTTCATGGCTCTAAATGTTCCATTTTCGATATCTTCCAGGTGGCAGCCTCTCATGGAGCTATGAAAAAGGTCGCGAAATAGTTTGAAGTGAAGGAAAGAGTAGAAACTGCCA
Organism: Pocillopora damicornis; assembly: GCF_964200805.1. Taxonomy (NCBI): domain Eukaryota; kingdom Metazoa; phylum Cnidaria; class Anthozoa; order Scleractinia; family Pocilloporidae; genus Pocillopora; species Pocillopora damicornis. The sequence goes on from NC_142673.1 coordinate 27,948,265, forward strand.
AACAATGTAACTATGGAAAGTTCTAACAAAGGATTTATGAGACAAGTCTATCACTAATGAATTCTCTGTCACTTCCAAAGCTTTTCTGTTTTTGTTTTTGTTTTCTTTTCAGCCAAAGTACAAACACCATTCCTAAGTCATATTTTAATAGTCAAGAATTTTATTGAAAGAGCTGGATCGCGAGGGGGGATTATTGAACCAGTAGTTTAAAACAATTTTGTTACAGAACGGCAGCCAACCTCTAAAGAGGTGAAAAACATGTATTTCATTTAAAATTTGTTGTTTTCACTCTCTGTAAAATTGAACCCGCAAGAAAATAACGCAACTTTCTACGTTGATCCAGCTTTATCAAATTGATTGTAACTCGTGCGAAACATGATCTGGTGATAGCAGACACTTTAAAACGACTAATCATTTAACTTGAGGCGTAGTTATCGTTATGGCCACTCAGTCGAAAGAGAAAAAGCCGAATCGACCCAAAGGAGCACAAATCAGTTGGCTAAATAAACAACATTCGGAAGCAAAACGCTGGGCAAAAACGTTTAAACTTTTTAAAACAAGGGACGTTATCTAAAAGGAACAGTGAGAGAGTAGTCAAGCATGCACGTGACTGATCACGTTCGCACTCGGCGTTTTTGTAACAAGTTTCGAAATCATTCGAGAATTTTCTAGAGCTGCTAACTTACAGAATATCCATCTTACTAAAGCCAGCGAACATGTCGGATGGCAAAGTAGGTCTGAGTGGATTTGAAGCAATATCCCTGTAAAAGTGCCCAGTGAGCAGGATATCCTTGTTAGTTAAAGTTTGACCGTTTGGTGTATAGACAAGACATAGGTATTCAAGATGAGTAACTGCGATAGATTATATATATAATAAAAAAAATATCATTAATTAAAAAATTGCGACACTTCTGAAAGAAACATGGTAAGTTTTGAGCTTGAACTTAGAACAGAGAAAGCAGTTATTATTTTCATCACGAGCGTGTAACTATAGGGAAAAAATCAATTTTTCATTAAATATTTAAACCAATACTTCCGGATACCCCCTCCGGTTCGCTGGCAATGAGTTAACGAGAACTGGGTCGTGGACTAGGCTTACGGGTCCATACTTCCATACGTTCTTTATTTCTTTCATATTTGTCTTTTTTTTTTTTCCATTTTACTTGTACGACATATATTATTGATTCTCTAAGCATGTGGAACAGGATAAAAGGTCGTACTTACAGTTTTCGAAGCCGTTTTAATCCTTTGAGAATGACTTTTGCGTCAGTACTTGATAGAAAGTTGTGTTTGATAACGCTATGCAAGTAAAATATTTAACATTGACTTTTAATGAATTTACTAAGTTTGAAAACATTTTGAAAAACGTCCATTAGGTAAGAGACATAAGCCAACAAACACCGTAAATGTTCTCCCGATATACTGGGTAAATACTTTGCAAAGGACACAATGACAAGTTCACTTTTATTTTGATTGCTTCACATTAACTAACAGCTTAAGGTGCAGACCTGACGGTCTTTTTTTTTAGAGAGAAAGAGGAAATTCATATTTGCTTGCATCACATTTATCGAAGGTCATCTGTGTTTGCTTGCGATGTAAAGAAAAAAAGGAGGATCTGAAAAAAAAGCTACAATTTAATGTAAGGATAAAAATTAGTTGCGAATTTTAATATGTTTCTTCTATCTTTTCAAAAATATATCGTTAACAAAACTCACAGCTGAGATACACTTTCCGGAAGGTAGAAACTCCCTGAAATTAGGTTGTCGGCAAGATTTCTAGGGAAACAATTGTAAGTTCCAAAAATATGAAGGTCAGAAATTGCACATCACATCGTTAATCTAAAATTTATATATTTAGTTACTTTTAGCGTAAGATTTTGAAGCAGTAAAAAGATTCACAGTGATAAATTAAAGGGATTGGGATTAGAGAAAACACAGACGCTGACAAGATTTTATGAAAATTTGTGGACAGGAGATGCTTTTAAACGGACAAACATATCAACCTACTCATTCGTTATAAATAAACGCATTCTTACATTATTTCCAGCTTATCCATATTCCTGAAAGTGTTGTAGGGAATGCGTCGTAATAAGTTATTCGACAAGTCACTAGAATGAAAAAGTTTATTACAATTATTGATCAAAGCTTGCCGAATTAAAATACATGCAAAATTTGCTTCCATTTACTGCACTCCATTTAAACATTTGTACATGAAAGTAAATGAAAAAAATACTTCATTCAGATTGACTAACATAGCTTTGGTTCTCTTTTTTTTTTTCTTTCTTTTTTTTTTTTCAAGAAGCTTACAGATAATCAGTAAAATCTCACAGTGCTAAAACTCCGAAATTCTCTCCATAAAAAAACTCTATTTTTTTGTTCTGTGGTAGGTATCTGAATGCTTAATGTCTGGTCAACTTCTCAACTCTGCTTTTAGAATTCTCAAGTCTACCTTCAGACTCAGTGTTTTGACAAATTTTGATTGTTTTTGAAATTCCAAGCAGCGCCCCAGTAGTCAAATGACTGTTTGTTTCCGCTAGAAGATTTATCCGGGTTTTAAATTATGGCAACCTTGTCATCCAATTTCGATAACAGGTAAGCATGCATAATGTAAACGTTACTGCAAATATATCATCGCGCAAAATGTCTATTGTTCTCGAGAAATTCATGGGCTGTAGCGGATAATTATAGATCTCTAATACTTACGGCGAAGCTTAGACTATTTGGTCTTTCCCTTCAATACATGTCTAACGGTTATTAAATTTCATAAAAAGCTTAAAATAATAATAGCAACGATAATAGTGATGATTATGATAACAATAACAATAACAATAACAATAATTATGCAAGCCTATTGATTTAACCTGAATCTATCCCATACTTTAAAATTATTTACTTACAGTAATTTTAAAACAGTTAGTTCCTGAAGGAGTCTTCTGAAATTGACTTTAAGGAACAACTCGAAAGGTTTCTAATGCAGAAATCGACAAGAAAATTAGTTGCAGCACTTTATCATTTTAAAAGCATGAAGCTACGCTAGAAAGTTAAGAAAAACATACTTTAGAAAACTAAACAAAGGTTACAGATGGGTGTTACTGATTGGTAAATTTGTAAATGTGTTTTTTTTTTATATGTATTTATTTTTTTAATTCAACAGATAAACCAAACACTGCTTTCAAATGGCAAACATAGCTTAAACCATAACTCAGTTCCCTTTGTGAAGAAAGGTTTAGTTTTTCTAATCACTTACAGTTCAATTGTATTGCTTGGGATTCCATTAGGAATGTATCCATGAACTTGGCATTTAACTACTACACGGGTCCTACCGAAATTGGTACATTGACAAAATTTTTGGCTGCAAACATCACTCTCGCAAGGTGTTACAATCCACAAGACCAAGATAACTTGTATCAGGCTAATAAACATCATTACTGAGTCCACAGTAATCTGCTTGGATCAAAATTAACTTGATTAATGATTCAAACACCGTTGCGGATTTAAAGAAAGTAACCAAGCCTACGAGAAAGATCACATAGAGTGTTTACCAGTCAGTATAGTTTTAGTTTTGATGATCCTCAATGCTTCTAGAAAGAAACCTGTGCTTTTCGATACAGCTTTCTTTTTCGAAAGTGTGCTCTGTAGGTCACTTTCAAGACACATTGAACTTTACAGCTAGATTGCGCACAATGACAGCGATAATTTCAGTTGAAGAAAAAGTATATCGTAAAACGCGTGCTACAACTCGAGTCCTTGTATCTCAGACACCCTTTGAGCCGTATTATTCGCTGAGTTTCCAAACCCAAATGTGGGAAAGGAAGTAAGCGCTTACTTTGCACTCTTTTCTTTTTTTTCATAAAATAAGCATAGGCTGAAATTAACATATATACAACATATAAGAACATGCCTAGCCTGAAAGTCAGCTAAGAACGTCTTTATTTTTCTTCTTTTTTTTTAATCTTTTTTTTTTGAACTGTGGTTTAACAAGGCAATCGAGTTAAATTTTTTTAGGGATTTTGTTTTCAAACTAACATTGCGGTATTCTTATCGCACGATACGCTGAAGAGCAACTCATTTTGTAGGATTCCTAGTCACGTCGAGACTGAGTTATTGATATTCTGTACCACGCACCGTTCAGGCTCAAGTCACAAAATAAAAAAGAACATTCAGCCTCAGCCAAAAGTTAATTGTTCTTATAATAAAAAAGGGTGTTGATAAATTAACATGTTATGCATCAAAAGACTCACCTGAACGTTCCTCACGGGTAAATGAGTCAACAACTGACTTCTTTGAATAGTAAAACGTTGTTATCAACTCGATGTCTCACGCTGAATTGAATGAAGTCGGCTGAGTTTATTGAGCTTCATCAAGTTCATGGGAAGTTTTACATTCAGAACCGCCCTGTAGTTCAAAATTGTGACGCGTTTTCCTTTAGAGAAAGGATCGAAAGTAAAGATTAGCATACTTTTTTCGCACTAATGCACCATAAAGATATTGAATATTGAAGGAGAGTCTAATGAATTTGTGACTTGCCTGCGAGGGAGTATTTCTAATTGATATAAAATCAGACCTGAACAAAACATGGATATGTGAAGACGACACATTTATATCAGATATATTCAAATCTGATTAAACGCCATCGCTGTTTCAAGTATCACCCCGAAGTGTCGACGTAAGTGTCTTAAATTTTCGTAAATTAAGGAAACCGCAATGATTTTAAGTACGCTTTATCATGTTCCGTGACACAATGACAAATGTTGACATAGACGCACGCAAAGCGTTGTTGTTTCGACACTCATGTTGATATCTTGCACGCGTTCTTCTAGTTTGAGAGACAAAGAAATTCAAGTTGTCAAGCGAGAATGAATAAATAAGTGACAACGAACGCAGTTAAGTTAATTAACTGTTTCGTGTTCGACCCGAATCTCATTTGCATGTATATCGTTTACAAAGCGGAAAATTACATCAAGTGTGGTTGTACTGCTTTGGATCAAGATGATTTTCAAGTATGATTTCAAACACTTTTTGCATTAAGGAAGAGCGTCTTTTTCTTTTAACGCCCAATTAGCATTGTTCCCAATAAAGTGCTGAACGAACAGTTATTTGAAGAGGTTGTTTCCTGTTTGGTTCATGAGCTAAGCTTTCTTACTTTCGTTTGTTCTGCTTTGCATCAAGATGATTTTTAAGCATGATTTCAAACACTTTTTGTATTAAATTTTCTATGCACCGCTTATATATTCCATAATAAAACATCCCGTTCTTACCCTTGGCTGTATGAAATAAACAAATCGAAAAAAACTTTTTTACAAACATTTTTACGAATAAGGAGGAGCGTAAGAAGAACTACTGAACGAACAGTTATTTGAAGAGGTTGCTTCCTGTTTGGTTCATGAGCTAATCTTTCTTACTTTCGCTTCCGGTTAGATTTTTTGCACAATGATTGAAAAATAATGATAGGTTTAGAACTATTGTTAAATTGTAGTTAATGTCACAAATCTTGAAGAGATCGATAAAGGCTCGTTGAAGAACGCCTGAATAAAAAGGTAAGTGATCTTTCAATTCAACTGAATTTCAACTGAGGAAAGCGTCGATGCACGAGGAATTTAAGAGTTCTTCATAGTACGTAGAGGCGGGCGCGGGAAATAAACATTTAAGGCCCGTGTCTGAATAGTCAAAGTAATTAAAAGTCCATAAACCTGTATGAGTTCGTCATGTTTTTATTTAAGGTCGAGATATGAATGATTCAGGTAAAAGTCAAAATTGAAAATATCAGGAAAGAAAACGGAATAGACTAGATTTTGAGCTAAGTCTAACATAGAGTACCACGACTTTCGACTCACAATACATTTCTTTCTTATGTTCCTTCCTGAAAAGAAATATGATTCGTCATTTTATAGACAAAAAGATAAATATATCTCGCACAAACGCTGCTAGATATGCAAAGGCAATTTTCAGTTGATTTTGCTAATTCCATCGGTTATGACTTGAACATATTTTGTCAATAGTTTTACCAAAGTGGGGTTTCAATTTTCGTTTATTTCGCTCTGACGAAGGGCTAACGAAGGGCTAACGCTAGAAACGTCTCCTTTTTCACACTTTACGGTGGCTAAATTACGTTTTCAACTCAGTTGTTAACACTAAATTACTTGCTATACTCTCCCACCGACGCAGCACCACAGTTTCTTTAGAAACTTACCCCTTTATTTAAGACACGGTTCACTGCAAAGACAGAGCACAATTTCTGAATTTATAGATAAACCTACTTGATGAAGAGAGTTGTAGATATTTATATCAAGAGGATGTTTGTTTTTATCGCATTACAATTTTCTGTAGGTCCCTTTTGGACAACTTTCGATCCATAGATTTTATCTCAGTAGTATCGAAGCATTAACTTTAATAAAAATTAACTTGTCTTCCTACAAATACGCATAACACTCAGAAAAGTTACTCAGTTTTTACTAACGTACTTGTTTTACATGCTTCCTTTAATTTACCAGGTTGCTAGGAATAATAGGTGAAGGTTTGTTAATTTCATCAGAAAGATTTGTTGCGTCGTACATCAAAATTAACTCTTTTCCACAGATATTGCTATCCACTTCTCGGATACGAAGAAAATGATGATTTCAGCCAATCAGCTGTGGCGAACTATCTCCTTGAACTTGTTCCTTTTCGTTATCGGTGGAGGAGCAGGATATCCCTCGGGAATAGAATTTAAAAATGCGTCGATCTGTGATGGTTAGTTGTTTCATTTCATTTTTATTGAATTTGTTTCAGTGAACTCTGAACATTTTCCTGTTATTAAAACAGGATAGGAAAGGGTAGTCGGCGGTACGCATTCGGAGTCGACTAAGTGCAATAAGGCATCAAAGTCTGGAGTGGCTTCAAAAAGTCTTACGGCGACATACGCATGAAAACGATAGCAAATACAGACCGAAGTCCTAGCTTGCAGCAGGGGCGACCAGTTGTTATTTAACACCTAGTGTGGGGGGGATCAGTCGTCGCTGAAAGGGAATAAATGGGGGGGGGGGTAAAGATTATTGACGGCCAATGAGAGAGGATCATTACAACACTTCAGAGCTTTACAGGGAGATAAGGTAGATCTCATTGTGACGCAATAAATAAATCTCTCCACCCCGATGCAGTCCATTAGAAAACTTCAACAATCAGACGAGCAAAACCGTTACAAAAAGGGGAAGAGGAGATTTAGCTTGTCTCTTTTTTCCTGAGTTTTTGTTGTGCTGCATCATTTTCCGTCAGTCATCTAAGATGTTAAAGATAGAGTCAAATGCATGCGTTTATTAAAAGCTTCAATGTGGGAAAATCATTTTTGGTTCTTCAGCAAAGACAGTCGCCTGGTCATTATATCTTAATGAGTTAAAAAGTTTTTATGATTATGATTTTCTGACGAGTTTACCAGCCTTTTTAAGATGGTATGGAACACAATAATGACACTTTCAGTGAAAGTTTCGATTTGTCGACAGGCTTTCATGACCATACAGCAAAAATCAAAATATCTCCATGGCCTTTTATAGCGACTGGAACTCTCGCCACTGTAAGTGCAACACTAACCCCCGGTAAGTTGATTACAGAACTAAAGAGAATTATAACATGATTTAGACATAACGCGTGCTCTGATTGGTCAGAAATCTATTGTACATTTACCTGTAATCCCATAGAAAATGAAACATCTTTCCTCCTTATCAAATGGCGCCACACAAGGCGAATTCTTAGAATTTAATTTTTTAAAGACCTTTGGTAGGGAGAAAACCAAGAAGACACTTGAACGTCAAAAACAACGGCAAATGTTTCATTATTTTAGCATGATCAAATCTTTCATTTAAAACTCAGTTTAGGTAACTGGTTGCTCCGTACGTCTTACGCCTTTATTTTTCGCTGCGCGGTTGAAATAAAAGAGCTTCAGTAATTCTCGACTAGAATTCCCTAAAGTACTCGCTGAGAATCAAAAGTTGGCATGTTTTTGCTTCAAGAAAATTGTAGCGACAAACTAAGTGGATTTTCTTTGAGGTGTTTAATGAGAATCATATTTATATAAAAAAAAAGATATTTGCAAAGTGAATGTGCTTTCAAGATTTATGGCAATGTCGTTTACTGTCCGCGATTTCAGCTGCAAAGCTTTAAAAGAGTTTCAAAAGTCGTGTTTTTCCATTAATTACGAGTGTCTTGTTCTGATTCAAAAGAATAAAGGAAATTTTTTCATTGTAGAATTTATTTGTGGTTGTCCCGCGCGCTCGTCTATCGCGTCCTATTTTGGTTGAAAAGAAATTTTCGAACTTTTCGATCCTCAGCGGTCAGTCCGTAAGTCGACCTCGAAACGAACATTTTCCCGTCCGACCCTCGCTCTCAGTTAAATATTACATTGTATTTAAAATTCTATTTTTCAATGAGGCTCTAAGGGTTTCTCTAGAGTGCAAATGAAAAAAAAAAACATTGGCATAATGCTGCGTAAAAAAGGGAGAAAAAAAAGAAAGAAAGCTGAGCTAAAGGAAAGGGAATTCATATACATAACGACGAGAAAAAGTGTCGATACACCGTTAAAACTGGAACTTAACGGTAGAAAGTTTAAAGAAGAATTTGCCATTCACATTCAAATTTATTTCAGACTTGTTTCAGAAAATAGGGCGCAATAATCGCAATGGTACAATTTTAGCATAAAAACTGCTTCCCTTTCAACTCCCGGTTACGCGAGCTTCGACTGTACCTTATCAATGACTAATCCTTTTCTTCTTCAGCGGTTGATGTCCTAGACGCGGACTCGAATTACATAATAAAGTCAGAATCAGACGGAAAAGTCATCCTCAAGGGGAGGGAAAATGTTTGCAATAAAGCAGATTTCCAAGAATTATGCAGCTTACCTGCAGACGGTAAGTAGGGTATATAATGATCAGAATGAAAATGTAATGCTCGGTTTAAAATTGATAAAGTTGTTAATGCAGTGGCAGATCAAGTAAGTTTGAATAATCTGTCTATGCGTCGACCTTCTGTTCTATTCGAGTCTAGAATCTTCTTATGCAGGAACAGAATACTGAGACCTCAACAGTTTATGCTCTGATCGTTTAATTTACCAAATCTGATCTCCCATCCCTTCGTTTTCTTTTGAAAACGCTTACTCTTGGAAACGTTTTGACAAATCATGCAAACTAAAAACGCCCAATTGCAAGAACGCCGATGACAGTAGAAGCTCTTGGACACAGTCAGTTCAAACGCGCCAGTCGTTTTAGAGTAGACATGCGTAATGGCTTCCTGCGGTCGATATGCAGCTCTGCACTCAATCTCTTGCCTTGCCAAAAGAACGGAGATGTGTAAAAACAGAGGATCTCAATTGGAGGGAGGGATATTATAACTATTAGCGGTGAAAGGTTGATTTCAGGCCCTTTTAAGATTGATGGATGATTTTCAAGTGAGATTTTTTTCATCAAACACTCCCTTTTTTGCAAATACTCGAATACACAAGGTTTTTCTTTTCCTCCATTCAAATGAGGACTCTAGCACTAAAATAAAGGCTTTCCCTTTAGATCTATCCACACCTTGAAAATATTTAGGCCATCGCTGTTTCCTGATGGTGGCATGCTGCTGTGACAGGCACGGCTTCTCACGAATCGTTAAATTTGAAAATTTAGATATATATACAAGCCACATCGTTATGTTGTATCATAAAACCCCAGGATGAATTTCGTGTCAGTCAAACCACTTACTGTTTATCTCCAAAAGAACGTCTGAAAAAAATTCAAAGTATTCTTGTTTGTATCGAAAATTGATTTTTTGAGATCTTTTCTGTAAATAAACATTCTCTGAGAAAAGTCACATCTTAAAATGTCAGTTGTACTAGAAGAAAAAAGCATTAATTTTGAGCTGATGATTTATTTCGACCCCATGTTGCTATTGTTGTTGATGCTGCTTTTCTGTACCCTTTCCTGATCTACTTTTTTGCTTTCTTCTAGAAACTCACGTGTTCACTTACTCAGATAAATTGACAGCAATTCCATCATTTTTCAAGGTAATCGATTTAGTGACATGAGCGAGTTTCAAGCCTCCTTGAATTCCTCGCTTTTTGCCCTAATTGTCATCCTTAGCTTCTATTCCCATCAAAATTTTTCTGTTTTTCTCACAGTAATTGTTTTCTGGCCATTCAGTTCTTATTACCTTTTTCTTGGCACTAATGAGCATTAGTTGTTAAGAAACGAGAAATATGTTAAATAGATATATGCGCCCGATTGAAAGGCACACTCCTTTCTTTTTTCCTTGAATTACCAGATGCTGACCGTTAATGGAAGATGGCAACTTTTTAACCAGGATGGTATTATGCTTTTTTGTCTTGATGTCGTGGCTAAGGGACACTAGACTGAGTCAAACAAGGAATAACGACCAAGTGAAAGATGAGGAGAAACACGAGCGCAAAGTGGAGGCGAAAAAGTATTTTCTTGCAGAAGCTATCCTTACATCTCTCATAAAAAAAAATAATTTTTATCATCAATATGATGACGAAATTAGTTAATCATTTAGCTGCTTAATCGCTCGAGGAGGACGGCAAGGACATATTTAAGTAGAACATAGGATAACAAGTGTAAGTCTGGTATATGATATACGATAGGCCGTTGATTGAAGTTGTATAGATACTTAATTTAAACTGCCACAATGAAAATAAATTCACCCTTTACTCTTACGGCATCTGTCTTCTCCTACATTTCCATAAGCAACCCCCCACCCCTCCCCCCTCCCTCCTTCCCCTATTTGATCTTGTGTACGCACAAGATAAGTATAAGCGATTAGAGGCACAGCCGTCTTTTGGGGAAAGGAGGTGAAATGCAATAAGTGAGGAATACAGTTTGTTAAAGTTTAAAAAAGGTGGCAGCTCGTGGTTGTAACCTTTTTCTCCCTTATTGTGGTCTTATTTCATCATTGAGCATTATATTGCCAAGTGATCGCCAGTTAAGGAGTTACGCTGAGAACGTCTTAAGTCCAACCATATACCCTTCCTTGATCTCTCGGACTTTGGAGGAAGCACCGTGTGTAATATGCTTTTTAAGAGTCCAAAAGCTTAAGCCCGCTTGTTTCGCACTCTTGGAAAAATCTTTCTAATTCAAATGTATGCAACTTTGCTATTTTTTTCTTTCATTCGCGCGAACTGTTCCTCTCTCCTGATTGCAACCCATTTTTGGTTCTTGTTTTAGATTCAAGGCTGGTTCATTTTAATAACGCGTTTTCGTAGTCGCAGCGGACTTAAACCAACTTTGTCCCCAGTATCCATTTTCTTGCCAACCCCTAGGAATACAAATCTCTACCAGCCTACTGTCAACCGTTTGTGAAAATATTTGTGCCAGCCATGACCAAGAGTTTATAATCTCTTGCCTCACATGACATAAAATATTTTTTCCAAATTTCTACAGGGTCCACCGGAGACTTAGTAGAGAAGTAAGAGATCCTCTTAGACCATGTTGACCTTTTTTGTAGTTCGTCGTTGCCATGGATGTCATGTTTTTCAGTTCACGTGGTCAACGAAAAATAAAACGAGTGAAAATTGCTCAGGTTACTTTCAAATAACTAATTCTTAGGGGAGTTTCAAACATAATCAGGGAAAAGTGGGTTTGCAACTATTGCGTGGAAGTAGTTTGAAAATGTTTTTTTCTCCTGGTCATCAATGACTTTAGAGATGGAACAATTATTTAACTCGCCGACACCACCCCACTCCTCCCTGCGTCGGCTACTGAGCGGTTCATTGGAAAGAATAGTGCAGTTAAAATAAAATACCAAGATTAGTCACTTAAATTAGCCAAAGACATCACTGTAAAAAAGTTTAGAGTTGAATAAACTGTGACAGTGTTTGTGGTTAAAAATAGCGAGGAGTGGCAGCTAAAAAACCTTTGGATCTTTCCGAAACAAACTGGACCTCAACCTATTGATCTCCTCGTGTTTCTCCTCGCTTGTTTCATTCCTAAAGAGAAGCAGCTCGGTAAAAAAAACTTCCATTTCCGCTCACAACGACCTCTCTCCTTTGAGAGAACCTAAAAACAAATACGACACAAGCTACACACACATAAATACAACTAATAAGGTTTTATTGAGGTATTTCTTAGAGATTTTATAGTTAGGGCCTGTTTACGTGGATGTGGGGGATCCCGGTAGGTGAGGTTACCCGCCTGGCCGAGGTCGATAAAAAGCCCGCGTTTACATACAATCTTACAACCCTTGGATGTTGGAGTGAAGTTTCTCGAGGTTGTTATTGCATTTGTAATTAAGGAGTTTAACGGCGACGTGTGGTGAAACGTTGCCGAAAAACGTGAGTATTTTCTCGTCCTTTAAGATTTTCGCCATTAGCTCGATGCGTTAACTGTTTCTGACGGTGCAATGTCTTCACTTTGGCATAATAAGTCAATGTAGTGTTAAGTTCAAAGTGAAAACGTGATTAAATCGCTGTCGAGGTTTCATTGCTAAGAGGACGTAAAAAAATAGTGTTTTAACATTTTAGCTCTGCGTGGGACGGCAAGGAAATGTAAAACGTTTTAACACACCCGTGTTTCTACGGTGGCTCATAGAGGACAAGCCCTCTCGTCCATTGAAACAACGTGCCTGACAGCGGATCACGTGCGACTTAACAATTGTCCCATTTCTCGCGAGATAATTTCCATTTATCGCGCCGTATTTTGATTTTATCGCTCGATATAAAAATGAAAAAAAGATTATAGTGTGATTATGTGTGTGAGTGTGTTTGTGGCATTTCCTCTGTGGTCCACCGTTTATTTCGCTATTGTTTCGCTCATTTAATTTTTTTGTCACATAAACGCGATCTCGGTTGGGCGGGTTTCCTCACCTTGAGACTTTTACATTGCAAATTGTCACCCCGGATGACAGCTTTACCCTAACTAGCAAACCTAGCAACCCGCCCGGGGGAGTCACCCCATCTATCATGTAAACGTGATATAGATAAAATAAGAGATTATAGGTAATGTACATGTAAACAGGCCATTAATTTTGTGATATTCGAGACCATTGCGCGATGTCAATTTCAAAAAAAAAACCCTATGCAAGATGAAGGGATTATCGGTATATTTTATTAGATGTTTCACGGTTAATCACACAATGCGTATGCTTCCCTTTCATCAACATTATAACAATCCATTTGTGATAATCTCATCAAATCGTGTATTATTACGTCGAAACAAGGTTACGCTAAAAAAAGGATCCAATTACTAGCAACTCGTTCATTGCTAATTAAACTTTTAATGACTGATTTGCTCAAATTCCCGTATGCCGGGTCAGGCTAAATTGTGTTCAAATGCCCTAACCAAGTGCCGGATTTAATGATCAATTTTTTTTTTGGTAAAAGGCAAGATCGGCGACTGTGACTATCTGCACATTGACTGGGCTTTAATACCTTAAGATCGCACACCTTTTCTTCTCATCCAGTTTCGCTCGCGAAAGTTAATTCGCAAGATTTAAGCACCTCGATATTTAAAGAAATACAAAATTGTATTTCGATGGAAATACTAAACACTTCCTTTTCAAATTCCCACCCAGCCAGGCAAGGTTCAAACTCCAAACCCCTAGGGCACGGACGACAGTCAAAAGCCGTTGAGTTGCCGAAGGGAGGGGAGGTGTTAAGGCTTGATCATGAGAGCTAACATGAACGAAGTAATCAAGCCGTCTAAGGTAAACCCCCTCAACTATGTTTCTGTTGTTGGTGTTGTTCTTGTTCTTGTTGTTCTTGTTGTTGTTTTTTTTTTTCGAGATATGTTATAACGGTATAGATAGAATATATCGGCGAGGCTCTTGGGTGCCATCCTAGATCAAGAATGATTCTTCAGGTGTTGTGGTGACCGCCTTATTCTTAAGAGGCGCCAGTCCTTGGCCAAGGAAATTGAAACATCTCATCGGGCAGAAGGAAAAGTACTTGCGAAATAACTTCACATGTGATATTCCCTTTCCTGACGCAGTTAAAGATAAGAACAGAATAGCATAATTATCAATTATTCAATAACATTTGTATTTTTGTAAAACGTGTTAACGAGGAACCTCTTAGGGTTAGGGTTAACCAAAATTTCCCAATAACTCGCACTCTGACTGTTTTTAAGAACAATTCTTCTTGACTTGTCTAAGGCTACGGGAAGGAGTGCATTCTCATCATTTTTTCTTAATGACCGACCCATTTCAAAGAAGGGAAGTGAACGATTGTGAAAATACATCTTTCGTCCAATCAGAGACACGAACAATAGTACTTCACAGTATTAATCTCGGTATGTATAAAATAGAAACTTATTATATTCACTGAGGCCTTTTCTTGGTATTTGATAAGGCATGACTCTCAAGCAAGATATATATGGACAGTTTTCGTGCTGGCTGCTTGAATAACTGAGGACAACTTAGTGATCTGAGTAACTAATATTATTCACTAATCCAATTAGGTTGTATGACAAACGATAACTACAAAGCTTTCTACTGAAGAGTGCCAGCTATGTTGCATTAATTGCTTTTATACGATGAAATGCAAGATTTTCTCCAAAGTACTTGCTCTAAGAATACAAAGCACTTAGTTTTCGGTGATAACATAACTAAGAACGGAATGACAAAATGTGAAGCAATATGAAAAAGCAAAGTGGAAATGCCTAAATATACACAACATATGATGCTCAATTGCACAGACGCGACATTTAGACATCCCACTCCCTTAAAACTTCCCGGTAATTGCTATTTGCACTTTTAATATACGTGAATGTAAAGTCAAATTGATCGATAAAACGACTTACCAATGGCAAATAACAAAACAGAGGCGTTAAGGACCACGAACAGGACATTTACAAAGATGGAGTCGTTCTTGTCCTCTCCTTGACTCTCATCCCAGTTTGTGTAAACTGCACCAAGACAAACGTCAAAGAAAATTATCCAAAGAACAAATGTTTGTAGGCGGTCTTCAAACTTGTCCTTGATTGGTCGGAATGCGGTGTAGAGCACTCCAAAGACGCTGACTGTCAGAACTGTGAGACCGATTTGAGGAAGGCTTTTAGATCCAAATAGGAAGATCAATGAGATCAATATCAGTTTGCGGTACATCTCTATGACCTCCCAAAACCAAAATTTCTTCTTGTAGTTTTCAAAGAACACTCTGAGCCCGAAAGAAACTGTTTCGTTTTCATGGGACTCCCGATATTTGTAAGTGAGAAACAAAGCCAAAAGTGGAAATCCTACGGGATATAATGCCAGTATAGAGGCCATGAGCCAATACAAGCTGTGGCGAGGAGTGAAACACTTGATTGAGTAGTCAGCTCTCAGCAGGAAGATACAGTCGAGCTTTTCGTTTGAGAAACACGTTTCTACACACGCACCGGGAAGAGGTAGAATTTGAATAATCGACTTGCTCGTCGTGGGGTAGGTCGTTAACAACAATAGGAAAATGTTCCGATAGCAAGATTTCTTCAAACTCCTAATTTCCCTCATTTTTTGGCTTTCAGCACGGTCGGTTTTGTTTATAATGTAGCGTCTTTTAACGAAAAGATAAAGGAAAATCAAGCCGACAAGTAGGACATTTAAAGCAACGATCACTGTGAACTTTCCGAGCTCATCGAGACGCAGGGAAGAATGAATGCAGCTTAGTGGCGCAAACTGCAAGATATTCCCTTCAAACACTTTTAGAACTTTCTCCGTTGAGATCAAAATGACTGGCCACTGGACTTTCGCTAATGCCGAGAAAATTCCAGCAATGACTTGGTAAAAACCAAGCACAATCTTAAAGCACGACATGACGACATCTGCAACTGTCCGGTTATTCTCTGCACGTTTGGAGTCACCCCAAAGAACTATTAGAAACACAGCAACAAAAAGAGAAATTACCAAGATGGAAGAAGTAACTGTTACAGTTAACCGAGGACATTTCAAGCAAGTGTGAAATCGGAAGTAAAAGCCTTTAGAGCAGGTTGCACACAAAACTCCTTTATATCCATGGTGGCATTCAGAGTCGATTCCACCCTCGCAAGACTTGGCATAAGGACATTTGAGTGGCTTTGGAAGTAAAGTATTAAACGTAGAATATGAGGTGTCGTAATTTGGTTTAGAAGAGTGGATGTTATTAACAAAACATTTAAAGAATTCCTTTTCAGACTGATTTGACCATTTCCAGAAGAAGTTAGGAGCAAGTATTGCTGTATCGTTCCCACAAACAAAACCGTGTGGTGGACATGCTGAGCACGGACCAAAACGATCCAACCGATAAAAGTTTTGAAGACATCTGCATGCTCGATATTCCGTAGTCTCATTGGAGAGAGTACCTGCAATTTAGATAAATAGTGTATTCACATTATTTGGTACAAAGGCGCAAAACCAACCTTTAAAATAAATTCAACTCATCAAACCGCTTACAGTTAGTTAGGAATTAGCTCCAAGGATAGGTTCTACTTTCGGACGCAAAATGGCGTCCAGCGGTACTCAAACTAGCGAGAAATTAATTTGGCAGCCGTTTCCATTTTGGATTGAGAAGAAAAGTTTTTCTTTTCTCTGCAACGCTATGAACCACACATGGAATGTCGTGCAGGGAGAAGTTTTCATGGTGAAAAATTTTAAGAGTGTCTCAGAGACAAAACATCAGTTACCGTATGGACATGCCACACAGTCTGTAGGACTTGTCCCAGGATGTCGCGTTTCAGAAACAAATGTACCAATGCTGCATCTTTTGCAATCAACTTGTCCCATTTCATCCTGATAAAAACCACCTGTAAAGATATGTAGCTTTCGCCTTTAATGTGTTTGTAGCGTTACAAGATAACGTACAAGAAAAAGGGTAATCGCAATAACGCAATCACGATCACAATCACAATCACGTTAAAAAACTGTTTTGCGAACTAAAACATTTACACGAAGGTAAAACTCTCTCCAAAATTTCAAAGAACGTGAAATTGTCACGTGACACGCAACGTGAGTAAAACAGGAAATGAAACCACAACGGAAATGAAACGGTAGCCACCAGATATTATGTAAGAAGGATGCAACGACATAAAACTGATTATGAGTGAAAACTGGTCTTATTGGCGGTGGCCCTACAGGCACCAGCTCACTTTACACGCAGAACCAACTAATGAAAAAAAGAAGGCAGGGATGAAAACTTTAAAAACGAGAGCAAAGGAAACGACAGTGGGATAGAGGGAAAATTTAAGTTAGGATACTAGCACTCGGAGTGACCAAGCTTGAGACCTCTTCTATTAAAAGAACGTAACTAACAACGGCTCGAATTTTCTCTAGTAATGTTATTGTTGTTCCAAAATTAATTAACTATGACATGAAGCATTTTAAATGTCTTTTGTCACCTGCAGGACACTTGATACACATCTGTTTGGCGTGCATGAAATAACCAACTTGACAAAGAGAGCAGTTACGACATCTGGAGCCACTGGGATGAGGCCCACAGGAATGGCACTCAAAGCCTGAACTTTCCAGGGCACCACTGTAGCTAGATTGTTCTCCAGTCAAAAGTATATTGAATGTAGTGGAGGGGGCACAGTCACTTAAGTTTAAGAAAATAGCAAAATATTGAAAGCAATTGAAATTTTAATTATAACAAATACTCAATTCAGTAGACTTTCGCAGGAGCCATTATGGGCTCCTGACTTAAGCACCTATCGTCTGGAAACAATGAATCTAATAGTACAGATGCCAAGATATGATATATGAAATAAGTCATCTTAAAACGTCAACGTTAGGTTTACTCACGTTACAGACTAATACTGTCCTTTCGGCAGCTGAAGAGGGTTTTTACATGTCAACGATCTGTAGATTATTTTGATGATAATTTTAATTGCAGGAGCGATACTCTTTAGATCTGTGGTCCCCACCAACGGCGGTCGTTTATCGCGGTTTTTGTACTGTAAAGGGACGAGCACTCCATCTGCCGATGGGCCAACGCTCTCAACGTCAGCTTACCCCTTCTCCCCCCAACTCCCCCCCCCGCCTTCCCCCCGCCTCCCCTCACCCACGCAGCACCATAGTTTCTCCAGGACCTTAACCCCATTTGCCCAATTTTCAAATGCAAATTTATTCTTATAGGTGTAACGAGACTTATGGAGTAGAATCTCCCGCTCGAGAGCACCATATAATGAACTCGCTTAGCTTGTTTCGAACCCAGTCTATTCAATTTTGAGTCCGGTGCGTTAACCAATAAGCAATCGCATATCCTTATGCGAAAATTAACAGATGGAGAAACAACATTGAGGTCAGCTTAGATTTAAAAGCTTATTAATCTCTCTTACAGCCTTGACGATCTTCGTTAAATCAAGATGTGGCCTTTCGAAAAGCGATAGTCACCTTTAAAATATTCAAATGAGTGCTTTGGATTCACTTACACTTTGGTTTCGGTGTCCATTTTGTCGAACATTCCATCTGGTAACGAGTGTAGAGCATTATCAAAGATAGTACTGAAAAAAATGTCAATAATAAGGTTAATGATTAATTCAAGCCTACACATAATTATAGAGACATGGTTTTTTTTTTTTCTTATCATATGGTTGATGTGGTTACCGTTTTTTGTGCAAAATTTACCCTTTGACCCCTTAGAGTGACTGGCATCCAATTTCTCCTGACAATATCATCCCTGAATTAAACACTTAGGTCGGGAGAAGAATGGAGGTGATCGCCAACTGAAAAAAGCTCTTAATTGTTACACAGATTCTCCTTACCAGCACCTTACAAAACGTATAGAAAACAGTTTGGAGAATATTCACTCTAAGGGTGTAAAGGATTAAGAAAGTCTCACAAGGCAACAATTCCGTAAAAACAGATCAATGATCCTCTTGAAGCCAAAGTGGTAAGCTTGATTAATACATTTCACTGTAGCGTTTCAAACTTCACTTTATTTTTCAATTTACTCACAGTTGTTTCAGGTTAAGTCTGCTAAAGGATTCACTTCCAATCGTTTTGATGGCATTACTGTGAAGAAATCTATATAAAGGAAGAAATGATAACAAAAAACTAAACAAAACAAAACAAACCCAAACAAGTCAAATTTCTCATATTGTTAACACAACAGGACTCAGCGCTTGCAATCTATGTTACGCATTGAAACATTCATGTTTATTGGATGGTTGAATTTTTCTCAGTTTCTACTAATTCAACCCAGAGACTACGTGGTTCAAACCATGTTGACATATAGCCGTCGTCATCCATATATCATGCCCCGTGTGTATCACAATGAAGCCTCTATTTTACTTCACTGGTTTCCTTGAATATTATATTCTGTTAGCTTATTATATTCTAGGATATACGTTAACATTATAAAACATACATGTACTTACACTGATTTCAAAGCAGTTTCATCAAAAACACCGTTAGAGATAAATGTCAGTTTGTTTTTTATCAGCATGCTGTAAATTAAAAAAGAGTATTAAACACAAAAGCTATTTAAGAAAGGATTGTAGACGTAATATGATTTAATAACGAAATAAATACATAAATAAAAACCAAGATGCGATTTATTGATTAATGAGTGTGTTTTTTAGTCAGGTGGGATTACAGACATGAAAAACCAAAAGGGAGCTTACAGCGTCTTCAAGCTTGAAAGTCCTTCAAAGGTGCGATTGTTGATGTTGGAGATGTTGTTGAAGTTAATCATCCTTGATTTAGAAAAAAAGAGCATTGTGAACAATTGTACCGTTTGAACAACAATAATAATGGTTATGATGATAATAGTAGCAATATCAATAAGAATATCACTTTTTGATAAGTCACAATTTGGCTTGCGGCATCGGATCGAAGTTTTATATTAAACAACCTCCCAGAAAGCAAATGACAGTTATGTAAAAAGTAGAATCAGTCAGCGTTAATTTAAAAAGACTTGCAGCGTTTTTCTGTGGCTGGTTTTAAGGGAGGAGGGCAAATAGCAATGTTTCTTTTCCAATAGGATATTGCTGCTAACAACATGATTCAATTTATCATAAATTTGGGAAAAGTGCGCTGAATATTTACTCACAGAATTTGTAATGTTCCAAGCTTATTGAATAGGCCATCTGGTATGGACCGCAATTTGTTGAATGACAAGTCACTATAAGGAAGATAACATGAATAAGATTAGGGATAAGAAACAGACGCATCTACAACATTTACTTCTATAGCTATTGGTACCATGCTATTAAAAATACAACCAACCAGAATAAAAGAAATCAGTTGTATATTCGACAGTATTACAGCCGCCCTTTCCGATCTTATTCTGCCGAAATTCAGCGAGCGGTGGCGGCGTTTCCAGTTTATTTTAGGTGTTGTTTGAGCCGTGTCAGAGCTAAATATTCCCAGGACGTTAATTCATGAGGTCGAAAACTCAGTAAAAATAAATATTTAACCAAAAAGATATAGTTGACTGATCAAGAAGTTGATGTTTTCGTTGAAAGGCGAAGAAACTTAAGAGCAGTGAAGACAACGAGTTCGGATGGAAGCAAGTTTGTCGACTTAAATCAAGAACTACCTCATTTTTAAAGGAAAGAGGTCTGGCGGAAATTCCCCCAGCCTAATTGGATGACCACTATGCCATTATCACTTAATTATCGAGAGATTCGAAAGGTCGACGGAGATCAGAGGGGTATGCATATACCGAGAAAATACAAAAACTCGTGGGATATTCTATGGTATACCACTCAAAAGCGTTACATGACCAGTATAAAAATCCATGAACAGATGAACCCGTTCAAAGTAAAGAAAAACCCAGGAAAGTCTATCGTAACTGGTTAAACATCATTCAGAGGGTAAACCCCGACAAAAACTATAGGAGCTTCATGGATTTATTTGTGGTAAAGATGTCTCGATTTGACTTTCCTTGCCTGCTATTACATTAAATCTTACTTACATTGATCCCACTATGGTAATATTTTGAAATATGTTTGGTGGAAGATAATCGATTTCATTGCTAGACAACAACCTACAAGATAAAAGTGTTATTTGTTTTTAAACTTAAAAGTTTATTCGATAGGCATAATATTGAGGGACGTTAAGTTTTACGCAATAGGAATAAGAAAAAAATACCTCAAACTGATTGACTTGTGAAATGCTTTTGTTTTGATAAAAGAATGCATAAGACAAGAAATACAGAGTATGAAATTGATACTTCGAAAAGAGCCAAGAGAATGTTTATCTGGGCTTCTGATATCAAAATTATTGACCATAAAGAAGCATAATAGAATATCGTTTTTTTTTTTACCGAACATAGCTCTTTTGACTGAAACACAAGAGCATTTGCAAATTATGAGTGAATCAGTTTTGCACGTGATAAGCTGTTTGCTTTTGCGTAATTATTATGTTATAGGTAATAAAGAATCATTCACGTGCAATTCGTATAGATAATCACATGATTTCGAGTGCAATTTGAAATAAATAAGTACCTGTAAAATTTTTTCAAAGACTAACAAAATTGCATGAGCCCGTAGGGCGAATGCAATTTGTGGTCTTTGAAAAAATTAACAGGTACTTATATATTCAACATTGCACAGGAAAAATCATTTGATTACGTATTAATAATTTACATGAAAAAATACAAGATAGCTTATCATAATCATGCAGAAGCAAAGTGCACACTTCAAGTGCAAAAATAATTTACTCAAACCATGCAAGTGACTTTGTGCGTTCGGTCATAACAACCGCGTACAATAGAAAGAATAATACACCATGATGTTTTCACATCTTTAAGGTGCAAAAAAGTTCAATGTCCGGCTAAATAGTTCAAGGAATTGTTGAGTATGTCCGAATCACTTTCGATGAAATGTCGTTTGCGAGGTTTAACCATGTTTGTGTTTAGTTTTGGCGTAGAATTGCTCGAGTTTAGTGTTAAAGCTGGGTCGGCTCGTAACTTTCGATTTCCTTCTCCGAACACCACTTTTTCCAAACCTACAACCAAAGAGCCTTGCTTTTTACAATGTTTTCGTTGTTAGAGCTGTTTCTCAGCTACTGTATTGTTGTTGCGGTGGCGAAAGAAAACCTGCCGACCATTGTTTTGCTCGCAAATTTTCAGCGTATCCAAATGTTGCGAAATCCAAGGCTCGCACTTGATTGGCCTTTCTATGAGTTTCTTTGTTTACTGACCAATCAGAATGTCTGGTTTGTTATACTTCTCTGCACTGAATTAACCCTCTTCTGCACTGAAATACCTGAAAACTGCATTTATCTCAACCAATCAGAACTAAGTAATTTCTTCATGTATATTATTAGGAATAAAGCCTGAAAACTGCCCACTCATCTACTCCAAATTGCGCTCTTGATCTTTTGAAAACCTGAATTTCGCATCTTTTACTTTTTATTAACGTAATTGCTTTCGACGAATCATCGCTAACTTTATCTCCGAAAACTACTCGATGTCAAAAGTCCAAAATGATGTTCTAAAACGTAAGAAAGAATATAATTATTGCACCTAAATTTGAGGAAAGATAAACCTTATTGCTATAGATATTGCTCCTTGTACCAGCGTGCATTCATAATGATATGAAGCACGCAGGGAATATTGAATGCACGAAAAAAAGGTCGGTGTCAACTGTAGGTTCTTGGTTGCTGACAAATCTTTGCGCGTGCTTTATGTCGTAGCTGACGTTTGAACCAATTTGTTTTCTAAGATATTCATGGCGCTCGTTTGAATTTTCTGTAAGGGGAAATTCGATCTACCACGCTGTAATGCAAACAGGCATGGCATCGGCACGGACTGGGAATATGGATCACGCTCGCACCAATGAATCGGATCACAAGAATTTACTGCATGAAACAAATTGGAAACGTCTACTCACAGAAAGTCACTTGTATACTTACAGCTCAAAGAGGTGTTTAATTCCAGATGTTGCAATTATTGATATATCTTTGATCCGATTCTTATTTAATTGCCTGCAAAAAGCACAACAAAAACTTTAAAAAATTGTGAAAACTTATTTGAATTTTCTTCCTTGTACTACCTTTGATACTTGAGCGAAGTCTTTCAATTAGAATCATTTGAACACGTCATATCTGTGTACTGTTGAAGATCTTCTGAATCGACGCTCACCTTGAACTGAACCTAGTCTCAATTTGTGGCACCCTGTGATAAGCTTTTGAGAAGACGTGCTGTCTCCAAATAAATGGAATTTGATCATGCAAGGATGATTAAAGTCACGAAAATGTACAAACTAAAAACGCGGAGTAGTTTTTTGTTTGCAATAGAAGGAAATGTTACAATAACCATCTTTACCAGTTGTCGTTAAAGGGTGTTCAGAGATTATAAACCAGTTTGTAATCTCTGGAGGCTGTGTAATCATTTGTTATCTTATCAAATCCTAACAGTTATTGCAATTTAAGAATAGTACGTATTAAAAGGTTATGCGTCAATAAATCGAAGCTTCAACATCCTCCCCAGGCACCCCCGGGTTTTGAACTTTTGAAGATTAGTTCGTTCAAATTCCCGCTCCCGGAGCAAAAGTTATGTTCAAATGCCCACTTATTTTTTTTTTATTTTTTTTGCACAGCAACCAAGACTTTCTACATATTGACCAATCTTTAAAGCCTACACTTCGTACATCTTTTCTTCTAAGCAATTCGCTCGCAAAAGTGAACTATTTGCCCGAAACGTGCACCTCCATATTTTAAAGATTGAACACTTGTATTCCACACGAAAGACTCAACACTTCCAGTTCAAATTGCCCACCCCAGCAAGGCAAGGTTTCCCAACCCCATTGGGCACTGGCAACGGTCAAATGACCGTGGATGGCCAGGAGGGAAGGAAGGGGGGGGGGGGGGGATTTCAAGCTAAGAATTGATCGGCGCACCATACTTACAGAAGTACAATAACCTTAGGACCTTTCAAATCTGGTACAGATGTTAGTTTGTTCTCTCGAAGAATGCTGTAGAAGTCGTACAAACAACAACAGAAAAAAAAAAGCAAATGAACAGTACGCTATCGTGTTTCTCTTAGCAATAAGCAATGTCCTTCTCAGGGCCTCGATCATATATGGTCAAAAACCAAGGAGCTACAGGATATAGTATCTAAAACATGGCATAACGTTTTCAGTGCAAACTCAAAGATAACTTTTAAAATAGCAGAATTCCGGATGTTTTCAATTCATGACATCTTTACCGCAATACGTTGAAACTTAATCCACTTCAAGCTGTCATGCCGAATCAGAAAAATGTGTCATTTCTTCAGTATCTTTTTTTTCTTCCTCTTTTTCCTGTCATACATTATTTAATCTTCTGCGTTTGATTATGAATTTACGACTATTTAGCGCTACTCCTGATCAAGCGTCGAACAAAGCAATATATGTCATGTTGATGTTTTTACTTGTGATTGAAAAAAAAACTGGGTGACATGACTCAAGATTTAGGGCAACATGACTTCGGGCGAGATGCCTTTAGGGCCACATGGCCGTAAAAAAAAATTGTTATTATCCTATTGATATTAATATACTAAGTATTTCAGGTTTAAAGTATCTGCTTATCTTGCACTTGGAGTCTCACTTACCATCTATTGAGAACTTTAAACTGTTTAAACGTTCCATCACCTATGGTCTCTAATTCGTTTCCGTGAAGGAACCTATCAGTTATTAGAAGAGTCAAAATCATTCTTTTCCTCCTTTTTTTGTGTGGAGGCGAGGGGGAAGGGGGGAAGAAGGGTCGTATTGCCTCTGCTATGAAAGTCAATCAGCCTATCTATTCAAATGTGAAATAAATAAGGCGAGTACCATAAGTGCTATCCATGGTTTAGACCACTGTCCATAGAAACGATCGAGGTCTCTTGAAAAGTTCTTTTTAGTAACTTATCATTATTATGTAAAGAACGGTGTTCCTTAACGACGATTTACTTACAGATTTGTCAACTGATCCGTAAGTCCTTCTACTGTACCCTTGTGTATATGATTCAGCTTATTGAAGGACAGATCACTAAAAACGGACAAATGTATAATGACTTGTGGCTGGTCGGGATTAGAAAAGTTTCGGTAAAATAAACCTGCTAAGACTGCCTAAGTCAAACGTCAAGAGAAGTGTTTGCATAACAGAACATAACACACAATTTCTTGATCTAGTTAATTATGTACATATAACTTTAAGACCGCTTTTCTCACGATACATATCGCGCATAATCGATCGCTCGGACATCTGAAAAATCAATAATAATATCTAAGAAAAAATTTACTCACAGTTCTGTAAGATTTTGCATGGCTTTAAATGTTCCATTTTCGATATCTTCAAGGTGGCACCCACTCATGGAACTGTGGGAAAAAAAGGCGAGAAATAGTTTGAAGTGAAGGAAAGAGTAGGGGAAACTGCCAAACAATGTAAGTATGGAAAGTTTTGACAGCGGATTTATGAGACAAGTCAATCACTAAATTCTCTGTCACTTTCAATGCCGTTTTGTTTTTTTGTTCTTTTGTTTTTTTGTTTTTTCAGCCAAAGTACCAACAACATTCCTAAGTCATATCTCAGGAGTCAAGATTTTTATTGAAAGAGCTGGATCGCGAGGGGGAACTACGAGTTTTTAGAATTTATTGAAGGGGTAGTTTAAAACAATTTTGTGTACAGGATGGCAGCCAACCTCTAAAGAGGTGAAAAGCATGTATTTCATCTAAAGTTTGTTGTTTTCATTCTTTGTAAAATTGAACCCGCGAGAAAATAACGCAACTTTCTATGTTGATCCAGCTTTATTAAATTGACTGTAACTCGTGCGGAACATGTTCCGGTGAAAAGTTAAGTTTCAGGCGCAGTTATCGGTATGGCCACTTTGTCGAAAAAGAAAAAGCCGAATCGACCTAAAGGAGCAAAAATCAGTTGGCTAAATAAACAACATTCGGAAGCTAAGAGTTTAGCAAAAACGTTTAAACTATGTAAAACAAGGGACGTTATCTAAAAGGAATAGTGAGAGAGTAGTCAAGCATGCACTTGACTGATCACGTTCGCACACGGCGTTTTTGTTACAAGTTTCGAAATCATTCGAGAATTTTCCAGAGCTACTAACTTACAGAAGCTCCATCTTATTAAAGCCAGCGAAGAAGTTGGATGGCAAAGTAGGTCCAAGTGGATTTGAATCAATATTCCTGTAAAAGTGCACAATGAGCAGGATATCCTTGTTAGATAACGTTTGACCGTTTGGTGTATAGACAGGAACTAAGTTTATAAAATAATTCAAATAGTACGCGCACTCTGATTGGCCATAAAACCATTTTACATGAGCGTATGTAAACACGGTTTTCGTTCATCTTTCATTAGTTATTCGCGTCGTGGTTTCCTACGCTTATCTCTTGTTCTCCCAACCTCCCGCGTGTTTACATCAGGCTGTGTAAACATGGAAACCATTTTACATTTCTTCAATTCAAGATGAGTAACTGCGATCGATGATATATATAATTAAAAAAAGGATATTGATAGTTAAGAAATTGCGATAGTTATGGAAGAAACCTGGTAAGTTTTGAGCTTGAACTTAGAAACAGAGAAAGCAGTTATTATTTTCATCACAAGCATGGAACTATAGGGAAAAAATGAATTTTTCATTAAATATTTAAACCAATACTTTCGGATACCCCGCTCTGATTCGCTGGCTATGAGTTCACGAGAACTGGATCTTGGACTAGGCTTATAGGTCCATATTTCCATAACTTCCCTATATCTTTCATAGTTGTCTTTTTTTTTTTCTTTTACTTGCACGACATATATTATTGATTCTCTAAGCATGTGGAACAGGATAAAAGGTTGTACTTACAATTTTCGAAGCCGTTTTAATCCTTCGAGAATGACTTTTGCGTCAGTACTTGACAGAAAGTTGTGTGTGATAACGCTATGCAAGTAAAATATTTAACATTGACTTTTAATGAATTTACTAAGTTTTAAAACATTTTGAAAAACGTCCGTTAGGTAAGAGACATGAGCCAGCAAACACCATAAACTTTCTCTCCATATACTGGGTAAATACTTTGCAAAGGACAAAAAGATGACGAGTTCACTTTTATTTTGATTGCTTCACATCAACTAACAGCTTAAAGTGTAGACCTGACGGTATTTTTTTTTAGAGAGAAAGAGGAAATTCATATTTGTTTGCATTACATTTATCGAAGGTCTTCTGTGTTTGCTTGCGATGTAAAGAAAAAAAGTGGCGATCTGACGAAAAAGGTACAATTTAATGTAAGGATAAAAATCAGTTGCGAGTTTTAATACGTTTTTTCTATCTTTTCAAAAATATATCGTTAACAAAACTCACAGTTGAGATACACTTTCCGGAAGGAAGAAACTCCCTGAAATTAGGTTGTCGGCAAGATTTCTAGGGAAACAATTGTAAGTTCCAAAAATATGAAGCTCAGAAATTGCATATCACATCGTCAATCTAAAATTTATATATTTAGTTACTTTAAGCTTAAGATTTTGAAGCAGTAAATAGATTCGCAATTATAAATTAAAGGGATTGGGATTAGTGAAAACACAGGAGCTGACAAGATTTTATGAAAATTTGCGGACAAAAATGCTTTTAACCGGACAAACATATGAACCTACTCATTCATTATAAATAAACGCATTCTTACACTATTTCCAGCTTATCCATATTCCTGAAAGTGTTGTGGGGAATGCGTCGAAATAAGTTATTCGACAAGTCACTAGAATGAAAAAGTTTATCACAATTAATAATCAAAGCTTGCCGAATTAAAATACATGCAAAATTTGCTTCCTTTTACTGCACTCCATTTGCACATTTGTACACGAAAGTAAATAATAAAAAATTCTTCATTGAGATTGGTTAATATAGTTTTGTTTTGTTTTGTTTTGGTTTTTTTTTTCAAGAAGCTTACAGATAATCAGTAAAATCTCCTAGTGCTAAAACTCTGAAAGTCTCTCCATAAAAAAAATTACTATTTTCTTTTGTTTTGTGGTAGGTATCTGAATGCTTAATGTCTGGTCAACTTCGCAACTCTGCTTTTAGATTTCTCATGTGTGACTTCAGACTAAGTGTTGTGACAAATTTTCATTGTTTTTGAAATTCCAAGCAGCGCCCCAGTAGTCAAATGACTGTTTGTTTGCGCTAGAAGATTTATTCGGGTTTTAAGATCTTTTAAGGCAAGCTTGTCATCAAATTTCTATTACAGGTAGGCATACATATTGTAAACGTTATTGCAAATATATCATCGCGCAAGGATCTGTAATACTAACAGCGAAGCTTACACTATTTGGTTAATCCCTTTAATACATGTCTAATGGTTATTAAATTTCACAAAAGCTTAAAATAATAATAGCAACGATGATAGTGATAATTATGATAACAATAACAGTAAATATACCAGCCTATTAATTTTAAGCTGAATCTATCCCATATTTTAAAATTATTTACTTACAGTATTTTTAAAACAGTCAGGTTCCTGAAGGAGTCCTCTGAAATCGACTTTAAGGAACAACTCGAAAGTTTCCTAATGAAGAAATTGACAATAAAATTAGTTGCAACACTTGTATCATTTTAAAAGCATGAAGCTACGCTAAAAAGGTAAGAAAAACATATTTCAGAAAACTAAACAAAGGTTACAGATGGGTGTTATTGCCTGGTAAATTTTTAAATGTGTTTTTTTTTTTTTTTTTTAATTCAACAGATAAACCAAACATTGCTTTCAAATAGCAAACCTAGCTCAAACCATGACTCGGTTCCTTTTCTGAAGAAAGGTTTAGTTTTTTTAATCACTTACAGTTCAATTGTATTGCTTGGGATTCCTGTCGGAATGTATCCATGAACTTGGCATTTAACTACCATGCGGGTCCTACCGAAATTGGTACATTGACAGATTTTTTGGCTGCAAACATCACTCTCGCAATGTGTTACAATCCACAACACCAATATAACTTGTATCAGGCCAATAAACATCATTACTGAGTCCATAGTAATCTGCTGGGATCAAACACAATTTGATTTTTAAATAACTACACTAATGATTCAAACACCTTCGCGGATTTAAAGAAAGTAACAAAGCTTACTAGAAAGGTCACAAATAGTGTTTACCGGTCAGTATGTTTTACATTTTGATGATCTTCAATGCTTCTAGAAAGAAACCTGTGCTTTTCGATACAGCTTTCTGTAATAATCTATTTTGAAATTTGGGTCACTGTAAAAAGAGTTGTCGTGAACAGATCGCTCTGCCAATTCATAACCATGCTTCTCCATCCGCATGAGAAAAAGAGCCTCTCTACTTATTTAAAAGTCCATTGAACCAGCCTCAAGTTCAGATGTATCCACACATTCTTAGGTTGCCTATGTCTTGTAGGTAACAGAATCAACTAAAGATAAGTAAATTAAATCATTACAGTTCGAAAGTGTGCTCTGTAGGTCACTTTCAAAAATCTTAGGCTGATATTAACATATATTCAACATGTAAGAACATGCCTAGCCTGAAAGTCAGCTAAGAACATCTTTATTTTTCTTCCTTTTTTTTCCTTTGTTTGAACTTTGGTCTAACAATTTTTAGAGATTTTGTTTTCAAACTAATATTGCGGTTTTGTTATCGCATGATACACTGAAGAGCAATTCATTATGTAGGTTTCCTAGTCACGTCGAAATTGAGTTAATGACATTCTGTACCACGTACCGTTCAGGCTCGAGTCACAAAAAATAAAGAACATTCAGCCTCAGCCAAAAGTTAATATTTCTTATAATAAAAAAGAGTGTGCATAAATAAACATGTTATGCATCAAGAGACTCACCTGAATGTTCTTCACGGGTAAATGAGTCAACAACGGACTTCTTTGAATAGCGAAACGTTGTTATCAACTCGATGTCTAACGCTGAATTGAATCAAGTCGGCTGAGTTTATTGAGCTTCATCAAGTTAATGGGAAGTTTTAAATTTAGAACCGCCTTGCAGTTCAAAATTGTGACGTATTTTCCTCTAAAGAAAGGATCGAAAGTAAAGATTAGCATACTTTTTTCGCACTAATGCACCATAAAGATATTGAATATTGAAGGAGGGTCTAATGAATTTGTGACTTACCTGCGAGGGAGTATTTCTAACTGATATAAAATAAGACCTGAACAAAACATAGCTATGTGAAGACAATACATTCATATCAGATACATTCATTTCTGTTTAAACACCATCGCTAGTTCAAGTATCGTCCCGAAGTGTCGACGTCAGTGTTTTGAATTTTCGTAAATTAAAGAAGCCACAATGATTTTAAGTACCCTTTGTCATGTTCTGTGACACAATGACAAATGTTGACATAGACGCACGCAGAACGAAACAGAAAGGTTGTTTCGACACTCAGGATTGTTCATGTTGATATCTTGCACGCGATCTTCAAGTTCGAGAGCAAACCCTGTTTGAAACATCCAGAGAAATTAAAGTTGTCAAGCGAGAAAGAACAAACAGATGGCAATAAACGCAGTTAAGTGACACTGTCTCATGTTCGACCCCAATCGAATTAAATCATTTCCTTGCATGTAAATCGTTTACAAAGCGGAAAATTACATCAAGTGTGGTTGTACTGCTTTGGAACAGGATGGTTTTCAAGCATGATTTCAAACACTTTTTGCGTTGAATTTTCTATGCGCCGCTTATATATTTCGTGATAATACGTCCCGTGCGTATCCTTGGCCGTATGAAATAAACAAAACGAAAAAAAATAGCGTCTTTTTCCTTTAACACCCAATTAGCATTGTTCCCAATAAAGTGCTGAACGAACAGTTATTTGAAGAGGTTGCTTCCTGTTTGGTTCATGAGCTAATCTTTCTTACTTTCGCTTCCGGTTATATTTTTTACGTGATGATTAAAAAATAATGGTAGGTTGGAACTATTGTTAAATCGTATTTAATGTCACAAGTCTTGATTAACTAGAGATCGATAAAGGCTCGTTGAACAACAACTGAATAGCAAGGTAAGTGATCTGTCAATTCAACTGAGTTTCAACTGAAGAAGGCGTCGATGCACGAGGAATCTGAGAGTTCTTCATAGTAAGCAGAGGTTGGCGCAGTAGATAAACATTCAAGGCTAGATATGCATAGTCAATTTCAGGTGATTTAATCAATTCCATCGGTTATGACTTTAACATATTTTGTCAATATTTTTACCAAAGTGATGATTCATTTCCCTCCACGAGGATTGATAACTTTCGTCTCCATTTCTTTGAGAGAAATTAGTATACTTCAATTTTCATTTATTCAGGAAACGGTTCATTGCAAAGATAGAGCACAGTTTCTAATTGATGATTTTTTGTCTTCAGTAGATAACCTTCTTGATGAAGGGGATTGTAGATATTTATATCAAGAGGATGTTTTTTTTTTTTTTTATCACATTACAACACATTTAATGTCCCCTATGGAATACTGTTGATCCATCCATTTTATCTCAGTAGTATCGAAGCAACAACTTTAATCAAAATTTACTTGTCTTACAAAAAATACGCATAACGCGTGGAAAATTTACTCAGCTTTGACCAACGTACTTGTTTTACATGCTTCTCGATTTACATGACTGCTAGGAATAATGTGTAAGTTTTTCATTTTCGTCAGAAAGATCTGTTGCGTCGTACATTAAAATTAACTGTTCTCTACAGATATTGCTATCCACATGTTGGATACGAAGAAAATGATGATTTCAGCCAATCAGCAGTGGCGAACTATCTCCTTTAACTTGTTCCTTTTCGTTATCGCTGAAGGAGCAGGATATCCCTCGGGAATAGAATTTAAAAATGCATCGATTTGTGATGGTTAGTTGTTTCATTTCATTTTTATTAAAACCGTTTCAGTGAACTCTGAACATTTTTCTGTTATTAAAACAGTATAGGAAAGAGCGGTCGACGGCATGCATTAGTAGTCAATGAAGTGCAATAAGGCATCAAAGTCTGGAGTGGCTTCAAAAAGTGTTACGGTGACATGCGCATGAAAACGATGAATAGATAAACCAGATATATGACAAATACAGACCGAAGTCCAAGCTTGCACATCCTCACTGAAAGGGAATTAAGGGAGGGGGGGGGGGGAGGGGTTAGAGATTATTGACGGCCAGTGATAGAGGATCATTACAACACTACAGAGCTTTAAAGGGAGATTAGGCAGATTTTCACTGTGACGCAATAAATAAATCTTTCCACCCCGCAGCAGTCCATTGGTAAACTTCAACAATCAAACGAGCAATACCGCTGCAAACAGGGGAAGGGGAGCTATTGCTCGTCTGTCCTTTCCTACGTTTTTGTTGTGTTGCATCATTTATCCGTCAGTCATCTAAGATATTAAAGATAGAGTCAAATGCATGCTTTATTCAAACATTCAGTGTGGGAAAATCGTTTTTGGTTCTTCAGCAAAGACAATCGCTTAGTCATTAAGTTGTCATCCTCTCATTATATTTTGATGAGTCTAGAAACTGTTTAAAATCAGGATTTTTGACAAGTTTACTAGCTATTTTAAGATGGTGTGGAACACAGTGATGAAACTTTCACTGAAATTTTCGATTTTTCGACAGGCTTTCATGACCATACAGCAAAAATCAAAATATCTCCATGGCCTTTTATATATGTTAAATTTAATTTTTGAGGGCCTTTAGTTTGGAGGAAGCCAAGAATACGATTTGAACGTCAAAAACAACGACAAATATTTCATTTTTCAAGCATGATAAAAACCTTTCATTTAAAACGCAGAACTTCAATAATTCTTGACTAGAATTCCCTAAACTGCCCGCCGAGAATGAAAAGTTAGCATGTTACTTCAAGGAAATTGTAGCGACAAACTAACTGGAGTTTTATTTAGGTATTAAATGAAAATAAGATATTTAAATAAAAAAATAAAAAAAAGACACTTGCAAAGTGAATGGTCTCTCAAGTACTCTGTCGTTTGCTGTCCGCGATTTCAGCTGCAAAAGTTTCAAAAAGGGTTTCAAAAATCGCGTTTTCCGATTAATTGAGAGTGTCTTATTCTGATTCGAAAGAATAAAGAATAATTTTTTTAATGTAAATCTTTTTGTGGCTGTCCCGCGCGCGCTCGTCTATCGCGTCCTATTTTAGTTGAAAAGAAATTCTCGAAATTTTCGATCCTCAGCTAAATAATTAGTACATAGCCTGAGTATTTTAAATTGTATTATTCATTGGGGCTCTAAGGGTTTCTCAGGAGTGCGAATAGAAAAAAAAAATGGCTCAATGCTACGTAAAAAAGAAAGGGTTTACGTTAGAAAGAAAGGGATAAGCTAAAGGAATGGGAGTTTATATACATAGTGACGGGAAAAAGTGTCGATGCACCTGTAAAACTGGGACCTAACGGTAAAAAGTCTAAAGAAGAATTTGCCATTCGAATTCAGATTTACTCAGACTTGCTTCAGAAAAAAGGCATAATGATCTCCATGGTGCAGTTTTAGCATAAAAGCTGCTTCCCCTTCAACTCCTCGCCACGTAAGCATCGACAATACCTTATCAATGGCTAATGATTTTGTTTCCTTCAGCGGTTGATGTCCTCGATGCGAACTCGAAATACATACTAAAGTCAGAATCAGACAGCAAAGTTATCGATGAAGGGAGGGATGATCTTTGTAAAAATGAAGATTTTCAAGAATTATGCCGCTTACCCGCAGACAGTAAGTAGGGTATATGAATGATCAGAATGAAAAAGTAATCCCAGCTTCAAAATTGATAAAACTGTCAATGCAATGGCTATCAAGCAAGGCCCCATTTAAATGATCTCGGGTATCCGAGAAAACCCTCCCCTCCGAGTTAACCTGGGCAAGCTAACTTTTCACTTATTTCTTTAAAACATTCAGCCGACCGTTTACATGAAGTTATGAACTCGTCTCGGGCAGGCGAGACAACTTAGAGGGGGGGGGGGGGGGGTGAATTATCTCACCTCGGCAGGGAGGGTAACCCTGGCAGGCGAGACAATTTTTCCTCATGTAAATACATTATCTCGCCGATACGAGACGAGCAACTTGAACAGAAAATGCGAGCACACGCCATGACCAGGATGTTTACAGCCATTTTTCTCCTGTCATGCGGCATTTTGTCAAATATGTAACCTGGCCGAACGAGGGTCAGCAGATGTTAAATTTTATATAGACGCTCCGTAAAGTTGTCTCGGGGGGAGGGTCATCTCGGGTACCCGAAACCATATAAATGGGCCTAAGTTTGACTGATCTGTCTATGCGTTGACCTTCTGTTCTATTCGAGTCTAGAATCTCTAATACAAGAACAGAATACTAAAACTTCAACAGTTTATGCTCTGATCTTTGAATTTGCCAAATCTGACCTCCCATCCACTCGTTTGTATTTGAAAACGCATACTATTTGAAACCTTTTTGACAAATCATGCCAACCAAAACGCCCAATTACAAGAACGCCGATGACAGTAGAAGCTGTTGGACACGGTCAATTCAAAATCGCCAGTCGTTTCAGCGTGGATATGCATAATGGCTTCCTGTGGTCGATATGCAGCTGTTCACTCAATCTCTTGTCTGGGCAAAAGAACGGAGATGTGTGCAAACAGAGGACATAAACATAAACATCATTACTGAGTCCATAGTAATCTGCTGGGATCAAAAATAACTTGATTTTTAAATAGCTACTTTAATGATTCAAACACCGTTTCGGATTTAAAAAAAGTAACAAAGCTTACGAGAAAGATCACATAGAGTGTTTACCGGTCAGTATGTTTTCAATTTGGATGATCTTCAATGCTTCGAGAAAGAAACCTGTGCTTTTCGATACAGCTTTCTTTTTCGAAAGTGTGCTCTGTGGGTCACTTTCAAGAAAGACACATTGAACTTCAGTCGTCGAGACTGAATTATTGATTTTCTGTACCACGCACCGTTCAGGCTCAAGTCACAAAAGAAAAAAGAACATTCAGCCTCAGCTAAAAGTTAATTGTTCTTATAATATAAAAGGGTGTACATAAATAAACATGTTATGCATCAAAAGACTCACCTAAACGTTCTTCACGGGTAAATAAGTCAACAACTAACTTCTTTGAATAGCGCCGCGTTGTTATCAACTCGATTTCTAACTCTGGATTGAATCAGGTCGGCTTAGTTTATTGAGCTTCATCAAGTTTATGGGAAGGTTTAAATTTAGAACCGCCCTGCAGTTCAAAATTGTTACGTATTTTCCTTTAGAGAAAGGACCGAAAGTAAAGATAAGCATACTTTTTTCGCACTAATGCACCATAAAGATATTGAATATTAAAGAATAGTCTGATGAATTTGTGACTTGCCTGCGAGGGAGTATTTCTAATTGATATAAAATCAGACCTGAACAAAACATAGATATGTGAAGACGATACATTTATATCAGATATATTCAAATCTGATGAAACACCATTGCTAGTTCATATATCGCCCCGAAGTGTCGACGTCAGTGTCTTGAATTTTCGTAAATTAAAGAAATCGCAATGATTTTAAGTACGCTTTCTCATGTTCCCTGACACAATGACAAATGTTGACATAGAAGCACGCAAAGCAGAACAGAAAGGTTGTTTCGACACTCAGGATTCTTGATCTTGCACGCGATCTTCTAGTTTGCGAGACAAAGAAACTCAAGTGGTCAAGCGAGAATGAATAAATAGGTGACAATGAACGCAGTTAAATTATGTAACTCTGTTTCGTGTTCGACCCGAATCTCATTTGCATGTAAATCATTTACCAAGCGGTAAATTACATCGAGTGTGGTTGTACTGCTTTGGATCAAGATGATTTGCAAACATGATTTCAAACACTTTTTGCATTAGGGAAGAGCGTCGTTTTCTTTTAACGCCCAATTAGCATTGTTCCCAATAAAGTGCTGAACGAACAGTTATTTGAAGAGGTTGCGTCCTGTTTGGTTCATGAGCTAAGCTTTCTTACTTTCGTTTGTACTACCTTGGATCAAGATGATTTTCAAGCATGATTTCAAACACTTTTTGCATTAAATTTTCTATGCACCGCTTATATATTCCATAATAACACATCCCGTACGTACCCTTGGCCGTATGAAATAAACAAAACTAAAGAAAAACTTTTTCACAAACATTTTTACGAATAAGGAAGAGCGCCTTTTTCTTTTAAAGCCCAATTAGCATTGTTCCCTATAAACTGCTGAGCGAACAGTTATTTGAAGAGGTCGCTTCCTGTTTGGTTCATGAGCTAATCTTTCTTACTTTCGCTTCCGGTTAGATTTTTTACATAATGATTGAAAAATAATGGTAGGTTTGGAACTATTGTTAAATTGTAGTTTAATGCCACAAATCTTGATTACGACAAGAGAACGATAAAGGCTCGTTGAACAACACCTGAATAACAAGGTAAGTGACCTTTCAATTCAACTGAATTTCAACTGAGGAAAGCGTCGATGCACGAGGAATTTGAGAGTTCTTCATAGTACGTAGAGGCGGGCGCGGGAAATAAACTTAAAGGAGGCCCGTGTCTAGAGAGTCAAAGTAATTAAAAGTCCGTAAACCTGTATGAGTTCGTCATGTTTTTATTTAAGGTCGAGATATGAATGATTCAGGGAAAAATTAAAATTGAAAATATCACAAAAGAAAACGGAATAGACTGAATTTTGAGCCTTTAAGTCTAATATAGAGTATCACGACTTGCGACTCACAATACATTAATACATTTCTTTCTTATGTTCCTTCTCGAAAAGAAATATGATTCGTCATTTTATAAACAAAAAGATAAATGTATCTCGCACAATCGCTGCTAGATATGCATAGGCAATTTTCTGGTGATTTTATTAATTCCATCGGTTGACTTGGACATATTTCGTCAAAAGTTTTACCAAAGTGATCATTCATTTCCTGCATCGAGGATTGATGACTTTCGTCTCCATTTCTATGAAAGGAGTTTCAATTTTCGTTTATTTCGCTCTGACGAAGGGCTAACACTCGAAACGTCACCTTTTTCGCCCTTAACGGTGGCTAATTTACGTTTTCAACTCAGTTGTTAACATTAAATTACCTGCTATACTCTTCCACCAACGCAGCACCACAGTTTCTTTAGAAACTTACCCCTTTATTTAAGAAACGGTTCACTGCAAAGATAGAGCACAATTTCTGAATTCATAGATAAACCAACTTGATGAAGAGGGTTGTAGACATTTATATCAAGAGGATGTTTGTTTTTATCACATTACAATTTTCTGTAAGTCCCTTATGGACAACTTTCGATCCATCGATTTTATCTCAATAGTATCGAAGCATTAACTTTAATAAAAATTAACTTGTCTTTCTACAAATACGCAAAACACTCCGAAAAGTTACTCAGCTTTTACTAACGTACATGTTTTACATGCTTCTTAATTTACAAGATTGCTAGGAATAATAGGTGTAGGTTTTTTATTTTCATCAGAAAGATTTGTTGCGTTGTACATTAAAATTAACTGTTCTCTACAGATATTGCTATCCACTTGTTGGATACGAAGAAAATGATGATTTCAGCCAATCAGCTGTGGCGAAC
Organism: Pocillopora damicornis; assembly: GCF_964200805.1. Taxonomy (NCBI): domain Eukaryota; kingdom Metazoa; phylum Cnidaria; class Anthozoa; order Scleractinia; family Pocilloporidae; genus Pocillopora; species Pocillopora damicornis. Next base: position 27,985,606 of record NC_142673.1, read on the forward strand.
TATCTCCTTAAACTTGTTCCTTTTCGTTACAAGTGGAGGAGCAGGATATCCCTCGGGAATAGAATTTAAAAATGCGTCGATCTGTGATGGTTAGTTGTTTCATTTCGTTTTTATTGAAACTGTTTCAGTGAACTCTGAACATTTTCCTGTTATTAAAACAGGATAGGAAAGGGTAGTCGGCGGTACGCATTCGGAGTCGACTAAGTGCAATAAAGCATCAAAGTATGGAGTGGCTTCAAAAAGTCTTACGGCGACATGCGCTTGAAAACGATAAATAGATAATCCAAATATATAGCAAATACAGACCGAAGTCCTAGTCACCTAGTGTGGGGGGGAATCAGTCGTCGCTGAAAGGGAATAAATGGGGGGGGGGGGGGGGGGGGCTAGAGATTATTGACGGCCAATGTGAGAGGATCATTACAAAACTACAGAGCTTTAGAGGGAGATAAGGTAGATCTCATTGTGACACAATAAATAAATCTCTCCACCCCGAAGCAGTCCATTAGTAAACTTCAACAACAACTGTAACAACTGTTACAAAATGGGGAAGGGGAAGGGGTCACAGAGTCTACGTGACGGAAAAATGATTAAGCACAACAAAAACTCAGGAAAAAAGAGACAAGCAAAAGCTCCCCTTCCCCATGTGACCCCCTTCTGCAGTATGATTTTATCGTGTCAGCGGTCGTCTCACTTTAGTAATAATAAACAAGGATCTGCCTGCAGTCAACCAGCGGTATCACAATTGATTACTCTACTCTGATCAGTTGGGTTCCGGAGTTGAAACCTTGCAGGATTTTGTTAGAATTTACGTTAAGAAAAGGCGAATTGAATGGCAGATTCAAAGAGGAGGTAAGTACATGGGTAAAAAGGAATGCTTTATTAGAAAACTGCAGAACTTTTCCTTGTATAATTTTTAATACAGTAAAAAAGCTGAGCTTCCAAGGTGGCCATATATACTTTGCCGTTAAGATCAGGAATAGGTTCGTCTGTTTGATAGTCTACTGGCCCATTGAAAACTTAGTAGTTGACATCAGTTAAAATTAAGAACAAGTAAGCATTATTATCGTAAGGTATTCTTGGCTTATTGCAGAAGGAAATGTAATGGTTTCATATTAATAATTAGTCATGGTGAAGAGCAGGTCCTTCACAATAACAGTTTGAGTTAGTGAAGGGGGGACTCAAGTGTGTTCGCATGAGCTGGGAAAACTTGGATTTCAAATTACTGCAGGGAGGGGGGAGTTGGACAGAGGGGTCTGAACATCCTGATTCCCATAACCTTATTAAATGGCTCTTGCCTCTGTTTTATTTTCATTGCAAAAGTTTATGCAATTTTGCTAAAAATTTTACCCAGTTCCTGCCCCTCTTGCCTCCAGTACACCTCCATTCCCTATTCTCATGGGTTCCCTTCCCCCTGTCCCCCACCAAATAACTCTTAGATACTGGGAATTGCTTTTGGAATTAGGAAAGAAAGTGTTTATACACAAACCAGTGACAAACGTGTTGTACCCGAAATGCAGTGGTTTTTTTGTTGCTTTTGTTGTTAACAGTACAAGGATACGAATTATTTAGAACCGGACCTTCTTAATTTTATCATCAACTCCAATTTGATAATATTTTTCACAGGTTAATGCTTCAGCCATTAGTCTTGTAAATGGTTGGTAAATGGTTTATCAATCAGATTGGAACATACAGGGTAAAAAAGGGCATTTTATCACCTGCTTCTGGAAGTGTGTCTTCAATTTTCTCTTCAGTAAGTTCTTTTTTAGTATTTTATCTTTTGCTTGTTTGTGTGCCTTTTGGTTCTTTCTTGTTTTCTTTACAATTACAGTTTCTAAAAATATTGGTTCCATGGTTCTTGTCCAAAAAGATGTTTAATGAACATAACATATCTATTTCATCAGTTTCTCAGCAAATGAGTGCCTAAATCAAGGAACATTTGCTGTGACTGTAACAAAGAAGTATTACTGATCACATTCAGTCGGTCAAATTTTAACTGACTTAAATGATTGGTCTCTTAACAGTACACATCTTGGGCCCTTTTACTGCATATTCTTTGGAAAAAAATGATTTAAATTATATAGCTTGCTTTAGAAAATACACTTTCTCACAATTTTTTTCCCTTGAATGTAAATTTCAACAAGCTGAGCCACAAATCCATCACATACTTTAAAAATGAAAAGAAGACTCCCAGATAGGTTGTTATTTGTGTGTATTTTAAGTGTATGATCATGGACAATAAAAGAAAGGATTTTGCAATGCTGTGGCAAAGTTCACTCCTAAACAACTAGCATGGAAGAACTGTCCACATCTATCGCAGCCAAGCCAGTCTTCATTGTCATCCATTTGACACACCTTGCAAACAAGAACATCCCTTCCTCTGCCAAAAAGTGAAGTAAAAGTTCAAAATGATTACTTAATTCTCAATTTGTTTTTTGGGATTAAACACAATACACAGTGGTGATTGTAATGATAAGAAAGGCATAATTATTGTACCTCAAAATGTCATCGTAACAGCTGCCAAACAGGTTGGATAGAAGCTTCATCCTCTCGATAGAAACATTGACCTTTGTGATCGGTCTGTTATCACACAAGTTCCTGGCAAACTAACAATAGATCTTGCAGTTATATTATATATGATGTAAGATTGGTTGATGTAAAAATGTAAATATTCTGATAATGTTTCTTTAAAAACTGCTATGGAATGACATCATAATGTTTTGACTGTTTAATGTCAAAGATATTGATGGAATTGGTACCTGTGAGCTCACTTATCTAATGCTTTATACTACTCTAAAGATTACCTTACAAATAAGTACTCCACAGTTGAATCCATCAGTTTGCTGAAAATGGGGTGGCTCGAGGCATGCCCACTCTTTACTTTTCCAGCCTGTTTTGATGTCAGCAGCCTCACTACAGAAAGATTGCAACCATTTTCATAAATGCTACTGTATATAGCTACAAAAATGAGTTATGAACATTGTCTCAATATTAATTCCTGGCGATTGATGGAATCAATTAAGTTAGGTTTAGTTAAGTTTATTTTACATGAAGTCACTTAATTACTCATATATATATATATATATATATATATATATATATATATATATATATATATATATATATAGATATAGCTGAAAAATCATAAAAACAATGTGGCCAGTACAATGGCCATTCATAACTCTCACAACAATGAAACACAGGGTCTTGCTGGGAATACAGAAACTCACCTTATGTTATTTATAAGTCTGTACAGGCTGGGATTGGAAGCTGCTGTTATTTCATTTGGATGTTTGTTTCCATGAATAGGATCAATGTAGACACGGATAGATTCCTTGTTATCTAAAATCTTTGAACACATTTATTTTATGTCGTCAAAACGAAGTCCTGAGTCATGTGCACAATGTTCAATTTATCTAAAGAATATAATGCAAATTTTAGAGATGACTATTTTATAAAAAAAAATGTACAGTATGAATAGCATCCTCGACTTACCAGTAATGTCCAGTGATGTCCAGTGATATTCATTGGAATAACAATTTTTTCAATTCCATGGAACCTCTCGCCCATCCACAATCTACGGGTACTTGCCCCATGTTTCACCAACTGACAAAGGGTACTGTCAGCAGCAAAGATTTTTTGGTTGAGTTTTGTTAGTTTCCACAGTGTAGCATCAACGATCTAAAAAGAGAAGCACAACGACTTTAACAACTGAAGATATACAAAATTAATCTTTCAAATAGTTACTGGAAAACAGTACTGCTCACCGTATCAGTTAACCATCCATCTACAAAACTAGGGATTTCCTCTTTAATTTTCTGTGTTTCTTTTGCAGATAAAGTGCCAGGAGGAAGAGTGGCTAGCAAGTCAGAAACGGTTACTTTGAATGGCCCTACTTCCAGTACGTAATCGCGTATACCAGTGTTGACTTGCAAGGTCTTAACTCTCGTCTCTGCGTCACACAACTGTACTTCTGACTCTCCTAGCTGAGAAGGCCTGTATATACACCACAACAGTAGATCAAAAGAATAGTCTAAAAGGTTTATAAATCGTTCCCTACTTAACTGATAGAATATTCGAAGAGTTATGATCACTGTTCTGTATTACTACATTCGATAGAATTATACCTTAATGAGATACGAGCAGAACTCTCGTGAATTGTGCCAGTTAGCTCATCATTATCCATGTCGTTATCCGCATCATTACACAGTTCAAGTTCATTATCGTCATCAAGAGACACATCACATATCGAGTCAACCTGCAAATAAAACATTGGCACATACAAGATAAACATTTTACACGTTGACATAAACAGTTCTTTCAATCGTTGTGAGAAAACAACGAATTATACCAACCTCTTCTAATTCCACAGCACTGTCTTTGGAATTGCCCTCATCCCTTGTCAAGTCTACAACCACGCCCCTGTCCTTCCTTCTCTTGCTGTGTCGTCTGCGTTTGGGAAGTGTCTTATGTTTAACCTTGTGGTAGTCTACCTCTGTAACTTTGAGCTTCTTTTTTGAAGGACTCTGTCGAAGAGGAAGGCCATTTTCAAGAGAGGAACTTTGACGGAGATCCTTTAGCAGAGATTCCACAGCCGTGATAGTATTCTCAAGGATACCTGAATCATCGACCACGAATGTTGCTGATCTTAATTCATCGACTCTTTCCTGAAGGCGCTTTCTGAGCTTTTCAGTTATTAAAGGTTGCTCGTTGTCGTTGATTTTTTGCCGGGAAGAAGTGCCACTGGATTGAGCAGGTGCATCATATTCATCGGAAGATGAGGTGGGGACTGTTGTTTCTGCACCGCATACTTGACTGTAAAAGTCATTTCCCTCGTCCGTTGAACTCGGTTCCGAGGTTGGTTGTTCGTCAGGATCGGCTTGATCAAAATGCACGGTGTCCAGAGTTATGAAGACGCTATTTTTGTAAGAATGCGGTAAGCTGTTAAAGCTCCACTCGTCAAAGAAGTTGAAAACAGCAAAAAGGTGTTTACAAGGGAAATGCGTTTTACGCCAGCTTTCACATTTGCAGCTTGGCTCCAACAGCTTGACAGCAAACAGCTTCGTACTGTTCGAACTGCTTTTGACGAGAAATTCACCCTTTTCTAAATTGACACATTTCACGTCATCTTCGGCAAACTCAGCAGCCCCAAAGTTACTCCTGAGGCAGTATTTGACGAAATGAGGAGGACGGTTGTTAAGATGGTCAGGTATATCGCGCTTGAATTCACGATAAGAACCACTCAGCTGAAGGTTGGTGTCCAGGTAGTGTTGGTAGGAATCAGGGATAAACGACTCCACGATCATCACCACTATTCCAAAAACTGATTTGTCGAGTGATCCAGGCAAATACCTGTATTTGAACAACTTATTCTGCGCTTCAATTCCATTGTTGGTATTTACGATGTTAACGGCCTGTTGAACACGAAATGCATGAGCCCAACGATCGGAACAGTCCAACCACACCTTCCCGCAGTATTCTTGTACTTTGGGATTTCCTAAGTACAACGTCGACTTTCTCAGGCTTTCCACGGCCTTCTTGTAGGACGTCTCCGAACGAGCACGAGCAATTGCTTGCATCAGTTCTAGAAACATCTTTTGTTCCCCTACGGTCAGTCCATTTTTGCCGGCTTTGACCCATCTCTGCCACGCCTGCTCGCGGTGAAAATCGCATATGTATACCGCAACATCTGGGAATTCGCTTTCGATAGCATTTATTTCCGCCATCGAATAATCTACCATAAAATACTTTGGTTTCCACGTAGGATTCCAGCTTTTGATGATATGAAGGGCTTCCGCGATGCATTCATTGTCCTCGTTCTGGCAGAGAAATTCGGCTACAACCTTATAACCCACATTGGTGTGGACACACACGAAAAACAAAGGGATCGCATACTTAGTCGTTTTGTAGGTGGCATCCATAAGTACAAGGTCACTGCCATACCTGAGGAGAAGCCTCCGCTGCCATTCTTCTTGGTGTACGAACAAAAACTTTGTCTCGTCGCCATCCTTGACCTCGTCCCTTGTCCTTAAGTAGAACTTGGATGATGGGGAGTCACGCCTCCATTGCTCCATTTTGCTCTTTAGTGACTCTTGATCATCACCGCAGTATTTGCTGGCGCTGATTGCTCGAGCGATATGACTTCGCAAATCCTGGCGACTGGGGTAATATCGTCGGTTCGACTTTCGGGGTTTCTGATGACCTTCATGACTTCCAAACATTTCTTTGTCGACGTACTGCTCCAAGCATTTCCGTACCACATCTGGACTAGTTATATTTTCACTAACCAGCTCGCGGATCTTGCTTGCGATTTTCGGATGGATGGAGTGACCTATTGTGGCGGCCTCACCGACAGGATGTACCTTGTCTGCTGTACTAAGGGGAAGCCTGAAATAGAATCTTGTCGTCGTTCTTAGGCGCTTTCCCGTCTGCTTGTCATCCTTTAATCGCTTGAGAATCCCGGCTTTTGCCTTCCGTAGACCTTTCTTTGACGAGCACTCTTCAGGTTCTAAAGTATAATCAGTGTACAGCCGTATAGCTCGCACTTGCAGACTTGCTTGGCAGTCGAGTTTTCTTTATCCTTGAACTTTAATGTAACCTCCGGAGCTGGCTAAGTAATCGTGTCCGGAGGTATTTTGAGGTTTCTGTTTCTTTCCACCTCGAGAATCCTATATTTTCATAGAGAAACAGAAAGTAATGATAAGGTTCTAAGCACTCTATGCCACGTTTTTGAAAATGTCGTAGCAAACCGTGTCAATAGTATCCTTACCGCCTTTGGTCCATGCAGGCAATGTCTTTTTTCCACGGTTATCACTGAGAATGGGTGGGCCAGACAGGCAATAGGAAGGTTGCCAGACTTTTGCTCAAACATGGGTTGTACTAAAAAAAGACGAAACTACCGACATCATAAAGAGAGATTTTACAAAGCTGTTACATAGCGCGATTATTGAAATATTGAAAAACTTTCCGCAAAGCAAAAAAGATGATTTTTTTTCCAAATGAGATTTCCGGCACTTGCGACTGGAGTATTTTATAAAGAGGTTGTCAAAACGACATTTATTAAGTTTTCTTTTTATGTTAACCACAGACCCCAGAGCCCGGTGTTTTCCAAGTATGTTCGGAAATTCTCCCTTGTGTTTTATTTTATGTGTAATGAATCCTGAAAACTCGATATCTTTTTCACTATTTCAAATGTATTTTTTACACTATAGATCTTTATTTACCTTCGTATAATAATTTACTCCCCAGACATCAACTGTTTTATGTTTCTACCCTCGTGTCATTCTTGGAACTTGATTTTGGTAAATTAAAGATTTCTGGAGACTCAAGCTTTCATAATTTTGGGCTGCTTTCTTTGTTTTTCAAAAAAAAAGGAAAAAGAGTGCAAACGAAACAGATCCGGTCCACACGCGCATGTTTTTCACAGCGCCTTGTCTTTTCTTCCAAACCCATGTAAACTTTTAAAAACCTTTCGGGCCGAGGTTAAAGAAAAATGTTATCATTTTTAGACTAAGAAAAACGCTTTATTAAATAGTCGCTAAATCTTGACAACCGTGAATGATTGTTGACTTTTATGACGATGATTTAGCATTTCTTCGTACTCATTTTCTCACCGGTGGAAGTTGTGCAATAGTCTGTCAACGCACGTGTGGAACGGATACTGTAGATGCCTTCGGATAATTACCGAAATTAAAATCCTGGCCACTTGATGGCTAAATTTTATTGAACTGTTGCGACAATATTTCGCTTTCATTTCTTCATTAAAATATGGACGTCGCATCTGGGCTCCATAAATGACTAGAATATTTCCGCCTTAAACAAACAAAAGGCAGCGAAAGGTCAAGTTGTTTTGTAATATAAACATGAAAACCCTGGCATGGCCTGCCTTGACTGTATTCGTCCTCTGTTTTGCGCAATCGTTTTCCTTTTCCCGAAAATTGAAAAAAACCTAAAATGCTCAAAAGAAAAAGTAAAGAAGATTGAAAATACCATTTTCGGATGATCTCCGCGACCTTTCCTTGACCTCTGTTGTGGAGCGCACAAAACATGTGTAATTCAATGTGGTGAATTGCTCGATCAGATCTTCCTTCCGTTCCTCTGTCCCATCTAAAAACCCGTAACCGTAGTCACTATCAACGCGTACCTCGCAGAGGTTTGCATAAAGAAACTCGATTTCCTTTTTAACTAGCGTAGATTGTTTGCCAGAACTATTTGGATTACAGCTAAGGCCAGTAGCCCGCGTTGCAAAAAATTCGGATGACATCTCGTTAGCAAGGCAAGGTCAATGAGCCCTGATAGGGACGTGACTTTAAGTAATAGCGCGGGATTCTTGCCGCTGGTTATAATTAACAGCTGATTCAACCCTAGTCCCCAAGTTGAGCTCCCCTTAGTTAGTTATTACTAAAGTGGGACGACCGCTGACACAATAAAATCATACTGCGGAAGGGGGTCACAGATAGATAGAGTCAAATGCATGCGTTTATTCAAAGCTTTAATGAGGGAAAATCATTTTTGGTTCTTCAGCAAAGACAGTCGCCTGGTCATTATATTTAAATGAGTCTAGAAAGTTTTTATGATCATGATTTTCTGACGAGTTTACCAGCCTTTCTAAGATGGTGTGAAACACAATAATGACACTTTCGGTGAAAGTTTCCATTTTTCGACAGGCTTTCATGACCATACAGCAAAAATCAAAATATCTCCATGGCCTTTTATAGCGACTGGAACTCTCGCCACTATAAGTGTAACAGTAACCCCCGGTAAGTTGATTACAGAACTAAAGAGAATTATAACATGATTTCGACATAACGCGTGCTCTGATTGGTGAGAAATCTATTGTATATTTACCTGTAAACCCATAGAAAATGAAACATCTTTCCTCCTTATCAAATGGCGCCACACAGGGCGAATTCCTAGAATTAAAATTTTTAAAGTAGTGAATGTACTCTCAAGATTTATGGCAATGTCGTTTACTGTTCGCGAATTCAGCTGCAAAGCTTTAAAAGAGTTTCAAAAGTCGCGTTTTTGCATGAATTACGAGTGTCTTGTTCTAATTCAAAAGAATAAAGGAAATTTTTTTCTGGTAGAATTTTTTTGTGGTTGTCCCGCGCGCGCTCGTCTATCACGTCCTATTTTGGTTGAAAATAAATTTTTGAATTTTCGATCCTCAGCGGTCAGTCCGTAAGTCATGACCTCGAACCGAATATTTCCCGTCCGACACTCGCTCTCAGTTAAATATTACATAGTATTTCAAATTGTATTTTTTAGTGAGGCTCTAAGGGTTTCTTTAGAGTGCAAATGAAAAAAATTAATTGGCACAATGCTGCGTAAGAAAGGGGGGAAAAAAGAAAGAAAGCTGAGCTAAAGGAAAGGGAATTCATATACATAACGACGGGAAAAAGTGTCGATACACCGTTAAAACTGGGACCTAACGGTAGAAAGTCTAAATAAGAATTTTCCATTCAAATTCAAATTATTCCAGACTTTTTTCAGAAAATGGGGCACAATAATCGCAATGGTACAATTTTAGCATAAAAGTTGCTCCCCTTTCAACTCCTGGTTACGCAAGCTTCGACTATACCTTATCAATGGCTAATCCTTTTCTTCTTCAGCGGTTGATGTCCTTGACGCGTACTCGAAATACATACTAAAGTCAGAATTGGACGGAAAGGTTATCCTCAAGGGGAGGGAAAATTTTTGCAAAAACGCAGATTTTCAAGAATTATGCAGCTTACCTGCAGACGGTAAGTAGGGTATATGAATGATTAGAATGAAAATGTAATGCTCGGTTCAGAATTGATAAAGCTCTTAATGCAGTGGCAGATCAAGTAAGTTTGACTGATCTGTCTATGCGTCGACCTTCTGTTCTATACGAGTCTAGAATCTTCTTATACAGGAACAGAATACTGAAACTTCAACAGTTTATGCTCTGATCTTTTAATTTGCCAAATCTGATATCCCATCCCTTCGTTTTCTTTTAAAAACGCATACTCTTTGAAACGTTTTGACAAATCAGGCAAACTAAAAACGCCCAATTACAAGAACGCTGATGACAGTAGAAGCTCTTGGACACAGTCAGTTCAAACGCGCCAGTCGTTTTAGCGTGGACATGCGTAATGGCTTCCTGTAGTCGATATGCAGCTCTGCACTCAATCTCTTGTCCTGCCAAAAGAACGGAGAGGATCTCAATTGGAGGGGGATATTTTAACTATCAACGGTGAAAGGTTGATTTCAGGCCATTTGAAGATTGATGGATGATTTTCGAAGTTAGATTTTTTTCATAAACACTCCCTTTTTGGGAAATACTTGAATACACAAGGTTTTTCCTTTCCTCCATTCAAATTAGGACTCTAGCACTAAAATAAAGGCTTTCCCTTTAGATCTACCAACACCTTGAAGAATTTTAGGCCATCGCTGTTTCCTGATGGTGGCTTGCTGCTGTGACAGGCACTGTTCCTCACGAATCGTGAAATTTGAACATTTAGATATATATCCAAGCCAAATCGTTATATTGTATCTTAAAACGCCAGGATTTTTTTCTTATCAGTCAAACCACTTACAGTTTATCTCCAAAGGAACATCTGAAAAAAATTCAAAGTATTCTTGTTTGCATCAAAAATTGTTTTTTGAGATCTTCTGTGTAAATAAACGTTCTCTGAGAAAAGTCACGACTTAAAATGTCAGTTGTACTAGAAGAAAAAAGCATTAATTTTGAGCTGATGATTTATTTCGACGCTTTGTTGCTATTGTTGTTGATGCTACTTTATTGCTGATGCTAATAACTATTATTTCCTCCTGTTTTTCTGTACACTTTCCTGATCTTCTTGTTTCTTTCTTCTAGAAACTCACGTGTTCACTTACTCAGATAAATTGGGAGCAATTCCATCATTTTTCAAGGTGATCGATTTAGTCACATGAGCGAGTTTCAAGCCTCCTTGAATTCCTCGCTCTTTGCCCTAATTATAATCCTTAGCGTCTATTCACATTTATTTTTTCTGTTTTTATCACAGTACTTGTTTTCTGGCCATTCAATTATTATTAACTTTTTCTTTGTACTAACGAGCATAAGATTAAGTTCTGGTTGATTTGCGAAGTCGTAGTGTTAAGAAACGAGAAACAGGTTAAATAAATATATGCGCCCGATTGAAAGGCAAACTCCTTTCTTTTTTCTCTTGAATTACCAGATGCTGACCGTTCAAGGAAGACTGCAACTTTTTAACCAGGATGATTTTATGTTTCTTTGTCTTGATGCCGTGGCTAAGGGACACTAGACTGAGTCGAACAAGGGACAACGACCAAGTGAAAGATGAGGAGAAACGCGAGAGCAAAGTGGAGGCGAAAAAGTATTTTCTTGCAGAAGCTATCCTTACATCTCTCATAAAAATAATTTCATCATAAATATGATAAAAAACGAAATTAGTTAATCATTTAGCTTCTCAATCGCTCGAGGAGAACGGCAGGGACATATTTAAGTAGAACATAGGATAACAAGTGTAAGTCTGGTATATGATATACGATAGGCCGCTCATTGAAGTTGTATAGATACTTAATTTAAACTACCACAATGAAAATAAATCCACCTTTTACTCTTACGGCATCTGTCTTCTCATACATTTCTATAAGCAGCCCCCACCCCCTCCCCCCTCTCCCTTTCCCCCTTTTCCCCCTTTCCCTATCTGATCTTGTGTACGCACAAGATAAGTATAAGCGATTAGAGGCACAGCCCTCTTTTGGTGGAAGGAGGTGAAATGCAATAAGTGAGGAATGCAGTTTGTTAAAGTTGAAAAAAGGTGGCAGCTCATGGTTGTAACCTTTTTGTCCCTTACTGTGGTCTTATTTCATCATAGAGCATTATATTGCCCAGTGATCGCCAATCAAGGAGTTATGCTGAGAACGTCTCAAGTCTAACCATATGCGCTTGCTTGATCTCTCGGACTTTGAAGGAAGCACCGAGTGTAATGTGCCTATTAAGAGTCCAAAAGCTTAATCCGCTTCTTTTGCACCCTTGGAATATCTCTCTAATTCAAATGGTAGACGACTTTGCTTTTTTTTTCCTTTCATTCGTGCGAACTGTTCCTCTCTCCTGATTGCAGCCCGTTTTTGATTCTTGTTTTAGATTCAAGGCTGGTTCATTTCGTGGTCACAGCGGACTCAAACCAACTTTGTCCCCAGTATCCCTTTTCTTAACCAACCCCTAGGAATCTCTCACAGCCTACTTTCAGCCGTTTGTGAAAAATACTGATTTGTGTTAGCCTTGGCTGAAAGTTTATAATCTCTTACCTCGCACGACTTAAAAGATTTTTCCCAATTTTCTACAAGGTCCACTGAAGCCTTAATGGGAAAGTGAGAGATCTTCTTTGACCATGTCGACCTTTATTGTCGTTCGTCGTTGCCATGGATGTCATGTTTTTCAGTTCACGTGGTCAACGAAAAATAAAACCAGTGAACATTGCTCAGGTTACTTTCAAATGATTAATTCTTTGGGGCGTTTCAACCTAATCAGGGATAACTGGGTTTGCAACTGTTGCGTGAAAGTAGTTTGAACATTTACTTTCTCTTGGTCATCAATGACTTTGGACATTGAACAGTTATTAATAAACTAATCCACCCACCCACCCACCCCCTCTCTTTTCTTTCCTATGAGCTGTATATCTCCCTTTTGCACTAACTTGGAGGTTTACACAAGCTGACGTAGTAGATGTAAAACATCGATCACTAATTTACCTGATAAGTATTCAATTTATTAGTATTGTTTATTAGGTTTTGACTCTGAGACCTTGTCTTACAGTATCGTTTGTTTCAAGATGACTCTTTTTGATTACTAAATATCTAAGTGACTCACTTTTTAAACAGGTCGTCAGTTCGATTCTATTCTGAAGTCATATATTACCCCGTCTTATCTACTCGCACTTGTTGTTTAAGGGTGGGATATAGCTGATTACCAGTTTACACTCCCCTAGGTAGGTTTATCGATGACAATTCTTTTACTAAATGTTATAAGGTCGTTGGTGTCAGAGACATTTCGCAGTTTTAACACCAAAACGTTTCCATCCTACAGTCTAATCTATTTCTTTAATTTGTCCTCTTCCTCGAGAGTCAGCTACTCATTCTTGCCTTTTAGTACACTTTGAATACCGCATCAACACAGAGAAACATGATATACTCTTCATTGAAAAGTTGATTTCTTGCTTTAACGGTCAGCATCTAATGGTTTTTTAGGAATGAAAACAAAAGAAGAATTTCTTTAACGTAAACGCATAGATTGCTCTGTCTTGCTTCTCTGTAGAAGCAACGACCACTATGACACGAGCATTGATGAAAATCATCATCATTATCACTATCATTTGCAGAAAATCACTGTAAATATGGATACGGGACCAATGGTTGTTGGGTATCAAAGCTCACCTATTTGGTGAAATAGTAAACTGAATAGAGATAAGGATAGAAAAAAATTTCAAACAAAGAGACAAACAAACAAACAAACAAAAAATAGGAACAGCGCAGCAGAGCCACCTCATAACAATCTCAAGCGCTGTAAACACATGGCTGGTTGAACACCTATTTATTAATTGATTACCTTCAAATATGGTGGAAGTTCTGTTAATTTCTTAGAAATAGTCTTCACTTGAGTTTCTGGGAAAAAATAGACATGCTGGTAAATAAATAACAGCCGATGGTCTATCCGCATAAAGTTTCATCTTGTATTATTTTTTTCGCTTCAAAACACCTTACCACCGGCGGGAAAGTTGCAGAAGTCTGGATTGCTTTCGCATACATGGTCATTCCTGCCTCTAATAACCGCCTTGCTTTCCGATTCTAACCCATACTCGTATTCAATAGTGACATCAAGGACATCTACAGCTGTCGGAAACAAACACCAGTAAGAAACATGGCGCAGTATGCCCTCAAATGGGGAGAGTTTGTAAAGCTGATGATTCGAGCGTTAGCCCCTCGTAATAGTAAATAAATGGAGGAATTGTTGGTTGTGTGTTTTATTTACAGAACAAGACACATGAAGGCTATTCCGTGGAATGCGTCGGCTACTGAGCGGTTCATTGGAAGGAATAATGCAGTTAAAATAAAATACGAAGATTGTCACTTAAATTAGCCAAAGACATCAATGAAGAAAATTTTAGTGTTGAATAAACCGCGACGGTGTTTGCAGTTAAAAATAGCGAGGAGCGGTATCTCAAAATCCTTTGGATCTTTCCGAAACGAACTGGACCTCAACCTTTTGATTTCCTCGTGTTTCTTATCGCTTGTTTCATTCCTAAAGAGAAGCAGCTCGGTAAAAATAATTTCCATTTCCGCTGACAACGACCTCTCTTCTTTGAGGAAGTATATTTCAGCCGCCGTAATTTACTCATCAAAAACCTACAACTATTAAGATTGTACTGAGGTATTTCTTAGAGATTTAAAGTTAGGGCCTGTTTACACGGATGTGGGGGACCCCAGCTGGGTGAGGATATCCGCCTAGCCGAGGTCGATAAAAAGCCCGCGTTTACATACAATCTTACAACCCCGGGATTCCGGGGTGAAGTTTCTCGAGGTTGTTATCGTATTTGTAATTAAGAAGTTTAACGGCGACGTGTGGTGAAACGTTGCCGAAAAACGTCAGTATTTTACCGTCCTTTAAGATTTTCGCCAATAGCTCGATGCGTTAACCGTTTCTGACGCTACAATGTCTGCGCTTTGGCGTAATATGTGAATGTAGTGTTGAGTTCAGGGTAAAAACGTGATTAAATCGCTGTGAGGTTTCATTGCTAAGAGGGCGTAAAAAACAGTGTTTTAACGTTTTAGCTCTGCATGGGACGGCTAAGAAATGTGAAAATTTTGAACATACCCGTATTTTTGGTCCGCGTGTCATTCGTCCATTCAATTTTCGTTTAAAATTGATGTCAAATTTTGATTTTCATTATTTTTTATCATAGAAACATACAAAAATGCCAAATCAAAAATTTTTGACTTTTTTTTTCCGTTTGATAGAATACTGAGACATAACTTTTATTTCTATTTTAATCCTGTCAACAATAAAGAGAAAAATGAAACTGAGCCGCAATTTTGCTTTTCTGACAATGCTGCAGTCTGTAGCATGGCTTAGTTTTTCTGTTTTCTTTTCTTTCTAAAAATTTTAAATTTAAAATTAAATTAAATTGGTATCAGAAACTTACCCCCTCCCTCTCCCTCACCTTCATTCCAACTATGTTTTATAGTATGGCGCCTGAAAAGTCGATATGGCTACATCACCCGCTCCAGTATGCTCCAATACGAAGTCAAAGATATTTTTAAGTTCTTAGCTAACGTCCAAAGTCTGGCTGCTCGCTGTAATGGATAGAACTGAGGAAAACGCTCCAAAACGTCGTGAAAGACTGCAGAGACAGATAAACTCTCACTTCCTTTCCAAACTCCTTAAGCAAGGAAGCGGACCTGGCCGTGGGGAGGGCGCTGGGGGCAAAAATTACCGTGCGCATGGACCCCTCCCCTCCCTCTTGGGCAGTTCTGTCAACGATTTTGAATGTTTTGGCCGAAAAACAAAAATTTTAAATTGATTGCAATTTTCAATTTTTAGACTTCCGAAAACAAAAAGACTAAGCCATGCCACAGACTGCAACATTGTCGGAAAAGCAAAATTGCCGCTCAGTTTCATTTTTCTCTTTATTGTTGACAAGATTAAAGTAAAAATATAAGTTATGTTTCAATATTTTATTAAAAGGGAAAAAAGTCAAAAATTTTCAATTTGGCACTATTGTATTTTTATGATAAAAAATAACAAAAATCAAAAATTGACATCAATTTTCAATTTTTTATTTTAAACGAAAATTGAATGAACGAATGACACACGGACCATTTCTACAGTGGTCCATAGATGACCTGCCGTCTTGTCCCCTGAAACATCAAGAAACAACGTGCGTGACAGCAGATCACGTGCGACCTAACAATTTTCCCATTTCTCGCGCGATAATTTATCATTTCTCGTGGGATAATTTCCATTTATTGCACGATAATTTCCCATTTATCGCGCGATATTTTGATTTTATCGTGCGATGCATGATATTTATCGCCCGATTACAAAAAAAAGAAAGAAAAATTGCATGTCCTCTGTGAGCCACCGTCTGTTTCGGTATTGTTTTGCTCATTTTTGTAACATGAACGCGATCCCGGCCAGGCGGGTTACCTCACCATGACATATTTACATTGCAAACTGTCACCCCGGCCGACAGGGTTAGCCTACCCAGTACCAGTAGACCGGGCAACCCGCCTAGGCGGGTCATCCTATCTACCATATAAACGTGATCAGGACTAGATAATAGATAAGAGATTATAGGCACAGGCCGGTTTCCAACTCCCCCCCCCCCCCCCGAATACGCGGGTAACCTCACCTTACCTAGGGTACCCCACCTCCATGTAAACAGGCCACTAATTTGTGATATTCGAGATGTCGATTTCGCAAGATAAGCGGATAATCGGTAGATTTTATTAGATGTTTCATGGTTAATCACACAAAAACGTACACTTCCCTTGCATCAACATTACATAAATCCATTTGTAATAAAATGGCGGCGAAAAAGCGATGTACTCTCATCAAATCGTGTATTATTACGTCGAAACAACGTTGCGCTAACACAAGGAACCGATTACTGGTAACTCGTTCATTGCTGAGAGATACGGAAAATGTCAAACATTCCAAGCATTTCAAGAATTTGTCGATTTACGTCAGCGATGAAAAAGAAAGGCCGGGTAACCGCATAGGCATCCCACGGAAAAATTTAGCAACGCAAGGAAGTATAAACTCAGCAGTTTATTATCTCTTTAAAAATGTTGAATGCAAAGCGTTGATACCGAGGAGGCTAAAAGTGCCAATAGATACATTCGATAATTTTTTTTTGCAATGTTTTGCAACTTTCCGAATTGCTTAGATGCAGGGAGGGGCTGCAGACTGCGCGACATATCATGCTGCTTAGAGTGATTTGTAATCCGTCCTTTGCATTCCTTCTTGCGTCACGTTCTCGGAACGGGTCGCCTAGTCCTCTTCCAATCCTGTTTCGCAGATGCAGAGTTGTTTTTGTGATATAAGGGAATATCTAGGATTAGTATTTACTGAATAAACGGATAACGTTGAACCGTGTGGCATGTTTGAAATACAACAACAGCACGAACGAAATTATTCGATACAACATATTCATATTCCACTGACATCAACTTACCGGGTGTGAATATTACTGTTAAATTAACGATAGCTCCAGTAGGGATGAAAGGCCATGGAGAAATTTTGATCTTCGCTGTCTTATCGTAGTTGCCTGTAAAAAATACAAGAAGTAAACTGGTTTGAACGTAATTGATTGTGTTATTTTCTGTTTAAATCTTTATTTGGCAATAAATTCAGAAACAGTAGTCAAAGGATATGGAGGAATCAGTCGAATAACTTCAAAGAATAAAAATCCAAAGGGGAGGGCGCAAACGGGGCAGTAGGACCCATGCGAGGCGCCCACCCAAGGGAAATAGGGTTTAAAAAATATCTGACCTGATTTGATTGTCTGTGAAGTTAGTCCACAACTTCATTTGCTCATGTTGATTTATTAAAACCAACATGATAAAATTTGTGATTATTTATAACATTTTTGAGAAATTGGGAGACTGATTTGTGTTTTAATATGTCAGCTTCGTTTAACTCTTTTAAGCTATTGTTCAAGTCTTCATCTGAGTCGAACCCCGTCAATAAATAATGACTTCCGCTAAGAGTATCGAAACGTTAATCGCTACTTGCGACAACAATCCCAGACTAAGGACTTCTCTCACAAGGTATATCGAACTGCACAATCAAAAAAGACAAGCATTAAACCTACTACGGTTTTTAACGTTTGAAGATGTATATTTGTCACAAGCCAAAGAGAAACTCACCACAGAAAGTCACATTTATGAATTCTAACCCCGAGGGATATGCCACAGTCTTAGTGAAGACGAAAAGCAACAGATTCAAGGCGATGATTCGCAGTTGATTGGTTGAACACTTCATTGTCTTCTAAAGTGACAGCAGGGCAGCAAAATACTGAAAAGGAATTTATTGATGTCGATCACATTTTCGTAGTGATGTTACTACAAGCGAGAAAGGGGAATGGGAAAGAGGAATGGGAAAATGAAATGGGAAATTGAAAAAATATTAATTTTTTTTTAATTTTTCTGTTTCAGATTTGCTGTTTATAACTGAGGAACGAAAGGACTGCAGGGAACGAAATGAACTGATAGCAAGGAAAGAAATGAGCTTCGAGGAACAGATAATACCCAAGAACAATTATATGAGTATCTTCGTGCAAAACAGAGGCTATTGTGTTTCTTATCCTTAAAATATTTTGCGAAACACGTGAAAAAATATTTACGAACAGCTTAATGTTCTAAGCGTGGAATGTCTTCTCTCGAGTGTTCTCTGGTATGACTTTATGAATAAAAATATTTCCCTTCTTCCGTAACAACCATAGAACTCTCTCTCATCTTAAATTGAGATTTAAACGAAGACTTATCATAGTGGATGTAAGGTTTGAAAATCGGGTGGTATCACGTGGGTGATATCCTCAGATATACCCCAGTTTTAAGAGGGAAAATATTTGTTAACGTGATGTGTTTAGACCAGTCACGAGCGAGTAAAAATATTCTATGGATCATAATCGACGATATACGTTAAGTAGAATTCCCCAATTTCAAGCTCTACATTTATGACGATAAGTCTTCGTTCAGTATAATTGATTGAAGGTGAGAGAGCGTTCTGTGGTTGTTAAGAAAGAGGGGACATGCTTGTTTGTTCATAAAATTGAACCAGCACTGAAAAGTTAAAAACCCACGCAGTGAATGGTTAGCTGTACCGATAAACATTTTTTTCAACTAATTTGCAAAAAACATTTGAAGGATGATAAACGAAATAGCCTCCGTTTGGCCCGGAAATATGCCCGTTCTTTGCTCTTTGAGGACGGGATTAGCTGCGGCTAACCTTTAGAAGTTCAGGAAACTCGCCACCGGTATTCATGCAAATTACCATTTGAAACCTGATAAATTCATTATTATCTGCTTGGCGCTTCTTATGGTCTGTTTTCGTATCAATTGTCCTCAATTTCCCATGGCGAAACTGTTCTCGTTAACATATTCCGTAAGCTAGCAGTAGACGTCTGTTTTCTTCGCATATTCGAACACACTTAAGTTTCCAGAAGGTTCTAGGAAAAGACTGAGCTTCACTATGGACTTGAAAGAGGAAAATTCAATCATTTATACCGGTAGGCCAACAGTTCTTTGCCGAAGACGTTGAAGACGGAAAGGAATCGGATACAACTGTAGCATCTGATGAACACACTTAATAACGACCCTTCAAAAGCATAGAAGGCCGACACCGCAAAATTATCGCAAAGAAGTAAAATACTCACAGCAGAAGACTCAAGTCTACTTAACAGCTAGTGTGAAAGCTGAGGCAAATTCTACTGTAGGAACAACGACAGCGTGCAATTGTTTAAGTTTGAGGATGCCCTTTTTTAGGTCAGCAATTGAAGGATGCTTATTCAGGCATTGTAATACGTTTTTTGCGTGACTCAACATTTTGTTAGGTTTAATTTCAACGGAAGTTTCGAGAAGGATTTGGAACCCTTTTTAAATTTAAACATTTCCAACTTTTTCCCATTGCTAATGTTGGAACACGAAATCTCCATGCTTGAACTGGATACTTAGCAACACTAAGATAAGAACGAGGATTGTCACCAAAATTTTATGAACATGAATAGTACTCCAATGTCTTACTGCACCAGTAAGAGATTACTTACCAGGAGAGATTAACCTTCGATGCTGTGTGCAATCTCCTCTAGATGTTTTACCTACGCTTGAGAATTTCAATTTTTTTGCCGAAGAGATCGCTTCCGTTTTTTTGCTTGGCTTCAAGATTCGAACCATGAATCAAGATGTGTTTCCTCAATTATCATTTGAAAACGGCTCGAAACCAAAAGGTATCATTGCGAAGAAAACAAAACCGGATGGTAAAGCAAAGACTACTGGCTTTGGCATGAACAGGAAGTTAACGTCAACAAATCAGTTTTGTAAACATGAAAATCCTAGTCGTCTCTAATATGTATGAATCACTTTCTCTCTGGGTTTATTATACTTCAACCAATATAGGGCCGAAAATTCACCGTGAACCGTCCATAATACATCAGCCAATAATATCTCTAAAATCAATCAGATATTTCTTATCAAAAACAAACAGGAATGGTTCGAAACTATGCTATATATAAATAATTTATTCAAAAACGCACGGACATTGCCCTTGAATCTGCTTTCGACCTTTTAAACGGAAGATGGTTTATTTAAAACGCAAGCTAGTTTTACAACTTCCCATTTCTTATAAAGTTGCAATTAAAGATATTTAGCGGCCTGATTGTGGGTATTTCAATGCGTTTTACAAAGAACCTTAAACTCTCATATGAGGTAAGTTACTGGCCGTCTCATGACTGTTGGAAAGACACAGGTAACATTCACTATAGAGAGCCTTTACAATAGCGTATCTGTCTCTTTATTGTCCATCTAATGAGGAACCTAATTTAGCAATTTTTATGACCGTTCATCTTACTGAAAGAGAAACATCAGTGGACTGCTACCCTTTTATTTCCCAACTTGAAGCATTGAAAAATGTCAGTAATGCGCACGAATGTCGATAAACTTTCGCGAGAGATCTGCCTGGTAGACAAAGCTCTGCTGCTTTAAAAGGATAATTAACGGAAATGAATTTGCTTTTAGTTCTTAATCTAGAAATGAAGATGTTGTAACTTTTGTTCCCAGAAACCTAGTTTGGACTCTGTAATGATGTTTATTGGCCTGATACAAGTCATCTTGGTCTTTTGGTTTGTAACGCCATGTGAGAGTGACATTTGCAGCCTGACTGAAATCTGTAAATGCCCTAAATTTGGTAGGACCCACGCCCTGGTGAGAGTAAAATGTCATTTTCATGGACCCATTCCGGCCAAAATCCCAAACAATACATTGACACTGTAAGTGATGTAAAAACGTTAATCGTCCTTGTTCTTTCTAGACGTGTCATCGTCTCTTTTGGTATGTTACCTATCACACACACACACACACACACACACACACACACACACACACACACACACACACACACACACACACACACACAAAAAACGCATACACAAATTTATCATAGGAAAAACCACACTGATCACAATATATAACCAGTCGTCTCGATTCACACGAAAGCACATTTCATTTTATAATAAAGTTCGGATATAACGCGCACTGTCATTGGCTGAAAGAGCGTGCTCTATGAGAGTATAGAGCATAGAGCTGAGCTAAAGCTGTCACGCCATCTGCCAAATTGTACTATGTTCGACCTTTTCCGGGACTTCTTTTTAGCTTTTTTCCGATAGTGGAAAGTGAAATTTCGGAACAAGCGAGCCGGCGAGTAGCAGCAGAAGAACCAAACAAATGTTTGTAAACATACCAGGCACCGTGATTTACTTTATTAAAACGTAAGCAGATACGAAAATCCTCAAAGGAAAAACAAAATAAACATTCCGAGTTTTAAAGATTTTCACGCTCAGTTAGATCGCAAGCTTACGTACGGTAATAAAAATCAAACACAGCTAACACTCGTATAGTATATAAAGTTCAGTTTTCAAAACAAAATAGAGCAAAACAGAAATGATGAAAAATATAACCAATCTGGCATAACTGTTAAAATTCACGGTGTCTGAGCGAATATGATTATGCTGAAGTCTATCGCGGCTCAATCATCATGGCAATCTCCGGTCATCAAGGTAAAGCAAGCCTCAAAAAACTACGTCGGCCGCACATCGAGTGAAAAAATAAGAGCTTGGTCTGATATTCTTTCCGATGCATTAAGTGGAAAGTCACATCAGTCACTGCAGCCGAGTTTTGCGGCGCTGTCATCCCGAGCAATCTTCATGTTCCGGTGAATTCGTCTGTCGTTCATTCAAAAACGCTCGCCTTGAACAGTTTGTTTTCTACCTTGTCATGTGAAAAACCTCGCGTGTTTTTATGAGCCATAATTCAGCTGAATTTCACTGCAAATTTCACTTCAAGGTTCTGTATAAAAGTGTTAAATTCGACCTCTACACTTCTTTCGTGCTCTAGCCGCTTCCTGCGTGCTTTATAACAGAACAGAGCACAGTCAAGGCTTCTCTATTTGTTAATTAGTATTCGCCACGTTAATACAATCGCACCCCCAGCTTCGATTAAGAAATTTGCGTCAATTGAACTTGTGAATTTTTGTTAGCTTTCATGAATTTTCTCTCTATGTACTTAACAGCTCGTTAATTCAATTTCACCCCAATTCTTGATAACCTATAACGATAATTTTTTTTTGTACGAACCCACTTTTTTATAAGGCACATTTCTCTTTCACAAAATTACACATCTCACTCATCTCTCGTTTGGGGGAAATTACACCACCATAGTTTGGATACGAACTCTTACACTTAGAGTTAAGACATTCACGATCCTGTTTCCTCTACAAATTCTCTTTCTTTGCGTAAATTGCATGCTATTGCCTCCTTTTGAACTTTTACACATTCCTGAGATCTTTTGCGTTATTTTTTCTTATGTGGCATTGATTCAAGACCTCTCAATAACACTCCCCTCATAAGGTAACATATATCTTTTACGTCGACTCTGCAAATTGCATTTTAATCATTTTCATTTTTTTAACCATTTTAAATTTGTTCCTTAGAGATCTTTCAAGTTGTTCCCTGAACACAATTTCAGAAGACACTTTTAGGGACTTGACTGTTTTGAAGGAATTGTAAGTAGTAATTGAGATAAAACTGTCAAGTATCAAGGAAAATAGGTAGGATTGTTGAAACAGTTATTAGAAAAGGAACCTTCCCAGGTGACAAAATATTTCCCGAGTCAACTGTAAACGCAAAAAAGACCATTGGTTAGCAACTCAATAATTTTAACTGATAGATGCCTACAACTTTAGCGAATCAGAATGAGGGATTTGCACTTGGAAAATGTTCTTCTCCAAACGGTTTTTAAATTAAGAAAAGCGCAGTAAATTAGCGGGGAACATTTGGCTTACTTAAACTTTTGCACCTGATCATGACTAGCTTTTTTGTGTGCTCTTTTTTCTTAGAGCCTTGCCAAATAACTCATTGCGGCACATTCCACGAAACACTTTCAAGAATATGAAGAAGCTGGATATTATGTAAGGGAATTTCTAATTGTGATAAGAATACATGAAAGTCATATATTTGTACTGCGGTCAGGCCTGAATTTTTTTCAGGCCTTATTTCTCAACTGCTTAAGTTGAGTATATACTGCGATGATCTTCATTTGCTTAAAAGGAATTTCTAATTGTTGCAATTTCAACAGTAAATTTGCATCGTATAGTCGAAAAAAATTTATTGAGGTAATTAATTACCTAGTCTTCATTTCCTAACATTCGCTCTCATTTTCTTTCCAGAAATCTGGAAATGAATTCAATTTCAGGGAATTTTTACCTTCCTCCAAGCCTTTCTATACTGTGAGTAATTAAAGTAGATGAAAGTTCATCGTAGAGTTCAGATTTACCTATGCATGCCATCTTAAAAAAGTCATACTATGTTTTATTTTGTCTTGTTTATTTTGATGTTTCTCGTTAGCTCATTCTCATTAAAAAAAAGGGATGTTATTTGTTCATGGATGAGACACAGTGACGCAAATGGAATGAGGCTGCGTGAGTCATCATAACGCCGTTAAATTCATCAAAAAGCTAATTAATTTTAAGTATTTTATTTGCCTAGTAAACTCGAAAACAACCTAATAACAATTGCGGATGTAAGGGTCATTCTCAAAGGACTAACACGGCTTCGGAAACTGTAAGTGTAATTTTTCATCCGGAAAAAAGCTTTAAAAAAATGTAAGTAAGATATAGTTATCCTAGAAATAATGTCATAACAAGAGAGAATAAACCTTATCCTCGATCTCTTGCGTTATCATTATTCTGCCAATTATTGCTTTTGTATCTTGTTATATCACTCGTCACATTTTATTAAGCACGAATATTTGCCATCTGTTTTTATGTCATGTCGACCTACCTGAATGTAGAAGAGAGTTTTTACTGATTGCAAACGGTTCACTTTACAGATACCTTAATTCAAATCCACTTGGACCATCTCTGCCAGCAGATATCTTTGCCGTTTTTAACGATATGAAATATCTGTAAGTTAAGTAGTTCAACATACAAATCACCACCATAGAACAAAGTTTTAATGTTTGTCTCATGATATAGTTATTCCCGAAGTTGATTGCAACACTTGGACTGCGAGCAAGCGAGCGAGCGAGCTCTGGTTGCTTTTCTCTGTAGCAGAGCAGAGGTTTACATCATCAACAACCAATGAGCACTCAAAGTGAAAACTCAAATTCGGGAAACGCGGGAAAACGCGGGCGACCAAGTCACGATAGGTTTTCGTTTGCATCTGATAGGTTACAAGGATGGTGCGAGCTATGTAGATCAGTCAAAGACTGACTTTGCAAAACCAAAACAAAATTTTGGATTCAATTTTAACACTCAATTGAAAATTGCTCTATGCATGGAACTGCAAATTATTGGTCATGACCATCGCTGAGTTGACTTGCTTGAAGGTTTCGTCAAAAGATAGAGTTAGATGAATGCCTTTTTCAGTAGAAGCGCGTTTTGAAATAGAAGATAATTCCTCTCCACTTGGCTAATGAAAGATATTCTTTCATATCTTTTCACAGAAAATTTCTAACAGTGTCCTTAATTAAGACACCTACATTTCAAAAACAGACATTCATTGACAAATTAAAAAAAAATTCTCCCGAAGGCAGTTTCTTAAATCAGGAAACTTTCGATAACGTGATCTCAGTCTTGCTCAATTTTTTCTACAGCACCAACCTGCTTTGTGTTGATTTTTTTTATTTTTTATTTTTTTTAATAACTTTTGTATGTAGTTCCATGGAAAATTGCGACTTGGAGAATATACAAAATGGAACTTTTCGGTCGATGCAACAATTACAAGACCTGTAAGTAGTATTTGACGGTGTGTTTTCATATTCCAAAAAGGTAAACAAATTTTCTTCAAATATGCTACAAGAGCTAATGTGGGCGCCACCATTTCCAAGACAATTATTGAACCTGTCCACGCACGCAAAACTACATATGGCGCGGTTTACAAACAGCTACTGCGTTGTATTTCCTCTGGGTCAAGTATTCTCACTGATCGTCAAGCGTCAAGTTTATGGGGGGAGGGAGGCTAGGAAGGGGGAGGAGTGGGCAAGGTAAGATTCAAGTGGCGGAGTTCACTTTCGAATTGACAAGTACACTTTTAATTGCGAAGATAATAAATTTACTTCATTAAAAATGTAGACACACCTTAAACTAGTTAAAATTACTGGTACTGAGTTCTAAATCGGGCACACATCATTTATCACATCCTTGACAAGTGGCAATCAAGTTTACCGCAGAAAACCAACAGCGCGCAATTTTACGTTGCTAATATCTTGTTTAAAGGGACTATGTAAGTTTCTAAAGAAACTGTGGTGCTGCTTCGGTGGGAGAGTATAACAGGGTAATCTGGTACTACTTCGCTGACGAAGGGCTAACGCTCGAAACGTTAGTTTTTAAATCCTTAACTATGGCCAATTTACGTTATCAACTTAGTTGATAGTACTAAATTACCCTGTAATACTTTGTTCAGTTTATTATGCGACATGACATCGATGACACGACAATGACAATGATATCATGATTAACTTTTCGGTTTTCAGTACACTGTCTCATAATAAGCTGACACATATAGACAAGGGTACATTGGAAGGACTTACGGATAACCTCGCTAATTTGTAAGTATGGTAACTATAGACAATCAGTCTTTGAAAAAAATGTGAAATTATGGAAATCATATCAAACTCACTATTAACAAAAGCCTACATCAAATCTGGGCGACCCCGCCCCCACTACTTTGTGTCTCTAGAACACACAAAATCTGGAACCTTTGGCTCGATTACTAAGAGACGTTTTGATAGTGATTAATTTTACCAACAAAAAAAAAATTATAACTTCTTTTGAAATACCAAAGCTTCAAGCTTTAAGGAGTCAAAATTGAATTTTTAATATTCCGATAAGGCAATTTACGAAGGCGTTCAGAGTGTCGTATCAGGGTTAGCCCGTAAGAATGGGTCCTCGCTCTTTCGCACATGTTCAAATCTCAATTGTACTGCCACATTCGAATGGAGCGAGAAATTTTCTTTATTTTGGTATATAATTCGTCTAGTTTGCGACCAATTTAGTTGGGTCAAATGGCTGCTCAAGTTGGAGCACTCTCACTGGTTTTACTTCTGGTTTTCTACGGATCCGTAAAAGCCGTGGGAGAAAGATCAGAGGGTCCAATAACAGGATGATTTTCCGGCCATTCGTTAACCACGTTTACATGCAGTATGAAAAAGTAAGTAGTCTCATAAATAAATGAAGCGATTTGATTTTTTTTTCCTTTTGTTCCCGGAGATACGGCATTTGTTGCTAGTAAGTCTCGAATATGTCTGATACCAGTCGTGTTTAACAATTTTTCAGCTATCTTCTCTACACAATTGCCAAAGAGAATGGGGAGGGAAGTGGCGAATCTACCTGCGCTGTAGTTGTGGAGAAAACCATGTAACAAACGGGCGTTAGAGGCATCGTCGTCAACAATCGAATAACAAATGTATTCAGGAAAAAGATTGGGACCATGTGTGCAAAGCCAAAGCGAGCAAGAGGAAAAGTGGAGGTTTTGATGTCGAGGCTCACTGACAAATGGCGCGATCAAACTTAAAATAATCATTCTGTCAAGTTATTTTATAACGAGCTAGATAATTACTTTATTGAAAACGAGCGCTAGAAGAATCTTTACAGAACGAAACTACCAAGCGACAGGAACTTGAGGAAGGGCTCGACGACACAGAGAGAAGCTGCAAGTATCACAAACTGAAAAAGATCCCATAGATTCCAAAGTGGTAAATTTGACTCGCTTTGCGACTTTGTCTACGACTGTCACAAGGACAGGATGAAAGTTTACGGTCGTTGGTTTTTGTTCTTGTCTTCTTCTTGAATAAAAGCCTAGTTGAAAAGACCTCATCGGGGTATCGTTTTGGGACTCTCCTTTCCCTTGCAGCCGCCATGTTTACAAATGTAAATTGTCACCAATGCGATTGATACTCTGATGCGCAAGCGCAGTAGGGAAAGCGTTGTTCGCGCCAGCCTGGACGCCAATTAGAGCAAATGTTCACGCTTATGGAAAATAAGTTTGATATGCCTGGCGGCACCCATTTGCTGTGGAAAAATTCCATTTCCTTCCTTTGAAATTTGAAATAGCACTTCAAGACAAGACCTTTCAAGCTAATTGTATTCATATGCTTCAAACCTGAGAACAAGTTTGAGGTGAAAGGCATAAGAGTCCGCAACCTTCATCGTGGAGAGCCAAGAAATTTATTGTTTCTGTCCGAAAACATGGTCGAACTTCGGGCGTGGAGCAATTTTGTATCTTTTATTGACTCTCGATCGTTTTGAAGGTGACTTAGTATGAAAGGTTGTGTTTCTAAGGTCAAGAGTACTCTAGGAAGGATTGCAAACTCATTCGAATAACACTAACAGTAGTAACATTATATTCAATGATTTCTTTTTCTGTTGTGGTATGTTTGTCACCTTCCAGGGTTATAGGGAAGTTTCTCTGAAAGCTCCGATTCCGTATTCCAGCCACAGTTTCCTTTGCTCGCGTTCAAGCATATAAAGCTTGGCTCATTGGGGTAAATAACTTGTAAATATTTTCCTAATGGGTTATAGGTTACTTGAACATAACAGACTGAAGACGATAGGTGACGGAACTTTCAAGCAATTTATCTCTCTCGAAAGATGGTAAGTAACTCACAGAACGGAAAAGGGAGTATCGTTATTCAAGCATGATCTGTGGAAAAAAAAGCTCATTTGAGAAGAGTTATAATCTTATGCTGTTATTTGCTCAACAGAAAGCTCCAAATAGCAAAATTACATCGAACCGACTGCTCCATTTAAGACCCATTTCCAAAAACTTGACGGCCATTTTCTTGAGCCTCTCTACCTCTAGGGTTCCAAGTTTATCTTTCTTTTGTTTAATCTATCTGATGTAAGTCACGTGAGTTAAAGATGATACGAGTAAAAGACACGTTTTGAACGTTTTAAAATTGAAAGTTAATATAGAACAGGGGAAAAACATCCCACCCTCGTCCAGTGCTATAGCGCTCAGGTTTGCTTTGGTCATGGATCAATGAGCGTGGACTGTGATTGGTCACATTTCGTAATTGGCCCAATCTTTAGTCGTGAAATATGCTAATTCATTGCATTACCATGAAGTCAACACTTCAGGGTTACTCAGGTTAATTAAGGCCTGGGTCACCCTGCCTTTAACCCATGTTTTTCACAAAATTGAGAATAACTTAGCTATTTTGCGAGGGATTTTTCTCATACTTGGCAGAAATGTGTATCACTACCATCTCTCTCGGACTGAATTGTGGCAGCGTAATATGATACTCTCAACAGCCAAAAATAGCTAATTTAGGCGCCAAATTCGTCGATTGCTTTCTTGAGCAAATTCCCACCACTAAACACAAGGCAAATCAAAATGCAGTTATCGCTATGAATATTTGAGACACTTTTCATTGTTTTCCCACTTGGAATGGCTGCCAAAAAAAAAGAGAGATGTGCTAGGCAGATTAAATCAAGTTTTGTCTCTGCGAAGCTGCTTCCTCTATCATGGTTTTCGCCCGAAAACATCTTAGCCTTTACCTGGTTCCAACCGCTGTCAATGAAAGTAATCCTACAGGTTCCTATTTATTTGGAAAAAAGACAAATTAAAACTGTTTAGGAGGTGGGAATTTTGAAAACTCGCAGTCACGTATTCAACTTAGTGTCCGCCGTTTTGACACGCGAGTGTTCAGAAGCAATTAAACTTACCTAACAACTGCTTTGGGGATTACTTTTGTAAGTAAATTCATCTGCTTCTTGGAGAAATTGTTCCAAAGCATTCAAAAGCCTGAATTTTGATAGACACCATAAGTATACATATCATGATATGATAGAAGATTAATCAAGCTAAATTTAATTTCAAAAATTGAATGGTATATCCACAATGAAACTTTCTTCTATGCATTTGTTACAAAACATTGTACTTTTCTCTATGCATAAGTTACAAACATTGTAAAACGCTATTGAGCTCTAGATATGAGCGCTATATTATAAATTCATGTTGCATTGTATTTGCAGTGAAGTCAATGAACAAGTTGAGAGCGGTGTTTAGAAGTCTTCGTAGGTTCAAAAGGGTTCTCTTTGGCGTTAAGATAGCGATATCAAGCCATTTTTTGAGGAAATGAAGATAGCAAAGAAAATGTTATTACCTTCTTTTGATGTCTTCCTCTAAATTGTCGGATTCACCGGCGAAGATGGGAAAAACCAATGCAAAGCCGACACTTCAAAATGGCGGATGCCGTTCACGAACTACGCGATCTTGATTCCAAGTAACTATGGTTACTCGCGCAGTCCACGCGAATTCCGCGAACCTTGCTGGGGGGCCACTGGAGGCGAAAATCATTTTTGACCCAGGCCTTAATTAACCTGAGTAGGAAAGGGAAGGGGCGTATTCTTTGGTTTGCACATGTCCCTTTTGTTTTCTGTTAATTCTTTTAATTAGCCAATCAGAGGGTTCAGTGTTTGTTCTCGTCACACAACACCATTTGTGAGTTTCGTGACGTGATCAAATAATTGCTTCCTTCGAGACAAGCCAACTGAGTGGATTTCTTCCACTGGAGAAGTCAAAACCAAATATATTTGCTTTGAAAGAGAGCCTCAGCTTAATAATCAAATCATTACAACTGTTTGTGTCTTTTTTTCCCAATTTTCTGAATCTTTTAGTTCGTTGAGGAATAACAACCTGACATCCGTTCCAGATTTGAAGCGTCTTGCATATTCCAGAAAAGTGTAAGTTGCTATGATTTGTTATCATTGTGTATCTAGGTGGTAGGACAAGGGATCTGGAATTTACCAAGATTCGACTGGACAAAATGGTTAGTGCATTTGAAGGAAAGCACTTAGTTTATCGAAGAGTTTGGTTTGTTCCCGACTTTACTAGCAAGCAAAAGTTGCCGAGAAATAATTTGTCCCATTGCCAACAAATTCATGCAGTCAGTTTCTTGTCTTGGTCCCTTCATCATCGTGTCTCGATATTACCACCGACAATCGGCGACGAAATTGTTGAGCTGGTCATTATGGTGATTCAAAATAAATAAATATGTTGGTTCCAAATAAACCCGTGAAGCAGTGAATAAATGACGGTAAATATATGAAAATCATATATGTGAAAGGCGGTTGAAGAAACGAATATGGAAGCGATTCTCGTAGTTATGAATACTACTTAAATAGTCGTGAAAATAAGGCCTGAAAAATTTCAGGCCTGTACTGGATTTGAACCCGAAATAGACTAAGTTCTTCAGCCAAAGGATTTGGGTTGCTGTCATAATTATACTCATCTGCAACACCTCGTTACTAGTTAGATTAGTACAAATTCGAAAGGCCAAATGACTGTTGGACTAATACGGTAAAATTTGGAAAATTTACCGTCATCACGAATTGTAGGAAAATATCATCACTAAACAAGAGTCTATCTATCGTCAAAATATCAAAGTGAATTTTAAATCAGCGCTCACAACTTGGATTTTTCTGCATTATGACCTTTCTTTTTTCAGAAACTTAGAAAATAACCAGATCACAGATGTAACGAAAATCGTAACATCAGGAATTCAAATAGTTTTTGAACTGTGAGTATTTGATTCTCTTAGCATCAAATGATTCCATTTGGAAATCTGAGGGACACAGCATTTTTTACTATGTTTACATGCATCAGGCAAAGGTTTGGCTAAGGTGAAGAGCGCTTTAGCCCTAGAACCAGTATGACAGGTACTAACTGGAAGTATTTTTTAAGATTTTGCGCAAGGAATGAAATTTTGTGAATGTTTCTTTTTTCTCGTAGATATCTGCGTAACAATAAGATCGAGTACCTACCACCAAACATCTTTCAGAATACTATTGTAGTAGCAAACCTGTAAGTAACTAAAAACAAAACCAAGAAGGAGTTGTTATCTTGCCACTGTCTTTTGATATTTTTGCCCGTGAAATGACGTAATACTAAGTGAAAACGGACGCGATACAACTTTCTATTTTTACTCGCGATCGGGGTCTATTATTTTCACTGGGTTTATGGTGAGGTAAGGGGGGGCCTGCTTTTTGTCACTTGCCCCGCCGGCTTTTCTTCCTTCTACGATTCTTGCTTTTTTACTCAAATTAAAAGGGGCGGCCCCCCTGGGCCCCTCCACTGAATCCGCTACTGGTAATTATAATACGATGTATGGAGTACTGAAATCTGAGTCCACTTACAAATTGTAGATATGTTAGTTGCATATGATCATTTCTAAACTTTTTTTCAGAAAGAGCAATTGGGTTTTTATTTTCTTGTTAATAACTTTATTCATCTTATCTTTTTATAGTGATTTGTCGTTCAACAATCTGCAGTCATTACCAGATAACGTATTTGATAAGCTCGACAAATTAGATATTCTGTAAGTAAAAGGGAAAATTATGGCAATTTTGAAAAAACATTCAATTCACTTCTCCCAGTCGACGCATACATTCAGTAATCTATAGATTCAAAATTTCTATATCCCTTAAAAAGAGCGATGGGAATGTTAGCCACCCAATATAAACCAAATTAATAATTCTCTGCATTTTTTCCGTGTACTTGGTCATTTGCCCCATAAAGGATTCATATACTATAAATTCCTTTTTCTCAGTTTTGTTGCCTACAAACTGCCCGAAGTTAAGTGTAATGAAACAACTTATGCATGTCCCACAGGGAATAAAAAGCAGTTCTTCAAATGATAAATGTAGCGTTTAAAGGCCTGACTAACGTCCGCAACATTTCAGCTGATCATCTCGCAACATTGTGGCGCACGACATTGTGGCACGAGTTTGGCCAACTTATAAAAACGTGTTGCAAGATGTTGGATGATGTTAGATCAAGTTTGAAAACTGTCAAATTCTTGTTGCAACATTTTTGGATGTTGCAAGTTTTTTTGCGCGTTTGGACAGCTCTTTTACAATATCTCACAACACGATCCAATAATGATGCAAGATATTGCATTGAACTGTTACGTGCGTTTAATTTTTGAGCGGGGCTTAAAATCATGAGGCGTGCGTTATGGGCTTATATCTCTATGTAATTGATCGAATAAGACCTATTCCGATGTATATACGTTTTCTCTCTTTATGTACTTCACTTTCCTTCTTAAAATGCTCTTTTACTTTTTCTTTAAGGATGCTTAGCTTCAACAACATCACTTCCATTAATAAACGCACCTTTAGTGGACTTTACAATTTGAACACACTGTAAGTTTTCTACAGAGGTTTTAGTTCACGGTAGTGTAGAGAACGAAGAAGTTACTTGGCTGAACTCAATGGGGCTGTTATTTACACCGGGTCTAACCCAAACCCCTTTTCTTACATGCAAGGAGAGGGGCTTACGTTTCCTACATGATTGGATTGTTTTTATGCCATGAATGTCTTTCAATTGCCAGCTTTCGGCCCTCGTGACACTGTTCACAGAGTGAATATTCCGATGAAAGATTCAGCTTAATTTAGGATATTTCATAACGCAGCTTTGTTAAACAACGGCTAAACTTTGTTCAAATAACCGGCCCAATAAGTTTGAACATTATATATTAATAGTTTATTAGGCGTTTCGAAAAATGACAAACATAGATTTGTCTGGATTAGAACTATGTAGCAGTAAAACATAGGGCATGCGCAAGGGGTAAATTTTGGTCAGCCGCGCGCAAACTCCCACTCAAAGGCTCAAAGGAAAACTTTGGAAACAACCGCTGTCACGCCAATTACGCGGGAAAAAAAATTACAACAAAACAGCGATTCATTCATGCATAGGGTGTTTCGAAAGTTCATTCCGATTTTTGAACTTGTTAATTTTCTCAACAAATAAAATGATTGTTAGAATTTTATCAATAAATTGGAGCAGAGAATTTGTTACAATTGTTACCAATAGCAATTTTAATTGTCTGCTAGTTGTCTTTGTTTTGCACAAAATCTGCATGAGTGCGTTTTCCCATCATTTTTAGCGCCATTTGTGTATGATGTTCCTTTCCCGAAATTTTTGATATTCTCTAATATTAATTTAAATAAATGATGAAACGTTAGAAGAAAACAAACAAACGAACTTTTGAAACACCTTGTTAATCTGTAAAAGGAAGTAAACTGGGGAAAGAGAACACAAGAAACTTTCGCACTCAAAGTTTATTTGATTACGGGTTTGCTGCTGAAGTGCCATTTTATGTTGAGCTTTACCACAAAAGTTGTACGGTGTCCAACACGGCGACTTACTCGCTTGTGTGGTTGTTCTTTAAAGAACTTGTGTTGAAAGCCTAAAAGCACGCCATCTAGCCTTAAAAACGTTCGCAGATGTACAGACGTTTGACTGCCGTGTTGATGAGAATATATAAACACAGTATGACGTTCTATATTCACTCGAAGTTTAGATAACAACCTCTATAAACAGTATAGAAGTCAAAACACGTGTGGATATTCTCCTCTGAACACTTGGGGAATTCATTAAACAGAAGAAGCTACGCAAACACGAAAAACAAATAAATTTAGGCGAAATATCACGTCGCTTTTCCTTGTTTACAAATTAAAGGTAGAAGACGAGACCCATATTTTAATGAATTAAATGTCGATTTCATAGGAGTTATTTTATCGTAACCATATCCGGAGACTATGAATAATTCCAAATAGACGAATTGACCAGTATCATTCTATAATTCAACTATGCGTATTTATATATTTGTTGTAAATGACACTTCACATGCGACATTATTTTCTTATGGGTTTCATGTTTCCTTTGAATTATAATTTTCAGAATGCTTATCAAAAACAATCTGGCATTTATTGCCAAAGACGTTTTTGATGGGACTCCTCTTCTCAAGTCACTGTAAGTATAAGTTTCACTCTATGTTACGGAATGTTGCAAATTTCTAAGTATCAAGTGCATAGCTAGGGGAGTTTGGTAACTAAGCTAATGTTTTTATGGTGGAAATGACTTTTAAAATTTTGGAAATTGCTTTTATTTGATGTTAATAACTCATGCAAGTTTTATCATTTTTATTTGTTTGCAAATTACATCATTCATTAATACGATATTTTCATGATTGTTCCCGATTGGAGACTTTGCTTCACCGAAATGGTTTTTTCTTCTTCTTCAGATTTCTTCACAGTAATGCAATTAAAACCATTGAAAGCAAAAGCTTCGACAGACTTGTTCTGAGGCAGCTGTAAGCAAACTGCAGCTTAAAAGTTGAGATGCAATACACAGGAGAGATTTATCACCGCACGGCAAGAGTGGCCACGGCGAGTGTCCACTTTCGCCGTTTGCCTTGTACATAAGATTTTCTCCCCTTTTTCTTTCACCGAGAAGAGGTTAATTCCTGGAAAAAAGTTGGTCAAAACTATTTCTTGTACGTGATACAAAGGTAGATGAAATTCCACGGTTAAAATCATTTCACAACCGAAGTGACGCAAGCTTACACGAAGCTAAAGCAGTAAGGTTTATGTGAAATGTGAAAGGACAAGCTGAAGTTTGCCGCTTCACGTAAAAGCGGTGCTAAATCTTCCTAATTAAATAATTTACTCGCATGATTCAAGCTAAACATCTTTGTTGAAATGGCTATCTTTAAAATAAGGAACGGGAAATGGAGGGAACGGGAAATGGGGAATGGGGAATCTTTAAAAGGGGGAAACCTTTAAAAGCTGGAATCTTTAAAGTAAAGGAATCTTTAAAAGCGGGAATACTTAAAGTAAAGGAATCTTTAAAAGCGGGAATCGTTAAAAGCAGGAACCTTTAAAAGGGGGAATCTTTGATTAAAACGGAGAATCTTTTCTTAAAATCCGTTCCTTTTTAACTCGTGAATTGCGCGCATGCGCAAGAGCGAGTTATAGATACGATGTGGGGAATAGCATTCGCTCGCTCGCTCGCTCGATTGGTCGATTCCTGTAAACTTTTTTTTAGATTTTAGGCTTTTGAGTACATTTGATAGTTTTTGGCGAGCAATAAACAGACGAAATGGCGACCTTTGTTGCTAAGAATAGTGGTGGGGTGAAAAAGAAGCCAATGATAATCTTAAAAGAGTTTTTTTTTTCGTTTTAGTTTCAACAAGCGGCGCCAGCGACTGGCAAGCATTCAAGGGTTCACACTGAAATAACAACAACCTTCGTTTTTCATAAAATTGTAATTTACAATCCTTGAACTTGAAAACGATCCGAAGATTCATTGAAAATATCACTTACTGCGAAGCGCTCTGAGTTTACAGATGTTCAAAAGCTTTTTTTGTTATAGCGTGAGATTGAGGACAAAATTGATCATTACGTTTCGTCGCGTGTGAAGCAACAAAAGATGCCGGCGACTGACTAAATAACAAGTTAACACGAAAATCAAATAACACTTAGACAAACAATTTTAGCTACCGTTTTTCAGTGAATTTTTAAAGAACAATTTTCTCGTAAGTTTCAAGACAATTTGAAGATTCAACATATATACAACGTACTAAAATGCGAAAGTTACACACCACAAAATTGATAAATAGGCCTGAAATGAAATTCTATCTTGTTATTGATTATACGTTGCCTAGCACGTGACTTAAATCTACCCAGGCGGAGATCTAAAATGACGGTGGCAGGCTTGGCTTAGTTATATCACTCAAAACTCGTTCCCGTTTGTCTCATTTGATAAAGAGGGAATCGTTAATGTTTTCGTTAAGACAGTATTGCCTTGATTTTCTAATATTTACAACGAAAGACAGTAAATTTCAGTTTTCACCCACATTTACTTCCAACCTTTTCTTTTGAACCAGAAACAAAAATGATAGACGTTTAAAACACATGACATCATCCACCTTGTTAAATGTAATAGCATGATCATTTCAATTGTAATACCTTCTTGTCCCAACGTTACTTTGTTTCTTTGCTACATTAGCGAACACTGAACTACTGTTCGTACTCTAGATGACAATCAACCACAAAATTCCCTAAACCAGATAACATTAAACATAATCTCAAAAATCATGTGTCAATTCACGAGTTTGCTCACAGAGCACTTTGATTTTTACCGTTCTCCCTTTTACCGTTCTCCCTTTTACCGTTCTCCCTTTTACCGTTCTCCCTTTTACCGTTTCCCCTTTTACCGTTCCCTCTTTTACCGTTCCCTCTTTTACCGTTCTCCCTTTTACCGTTTCCCCTTTTACCGTTCCCCCTTTTGCCGTTCCCCCTTTTGCCGTTCCTCCTTTTACCGTTCCCTTATGTAAAGATAGTCACCTTAAGGTTACTCGAAGGAGGTTAGCAAAGAGTTAGGGAGGGGGATGGGGAGTTCCTGATCCCGTTTCACGCAAAAATTCATACGTCACGTATTTGAATGAGAAAACTTGCAATCTCTCTTCTTGTCTTCAAGGTTTCGGGCAAGGACTAAATAAATTCACGGGTCCCATATATTTCAGGAGGCAAATCATATCCCACGCTGACATTAGTTCACGAATCACGCTTGCCTCTGTAAAAATTTACGCATCGCGTTAATTTTGGCCTTTATTAATCACACATAACTTACAAACCCTTTGCCTTCCTCTTAAAGGTGTCTTATTTCTGTTTTCTTTGAGATGATACTCGAAAAGTCAAAACACTCATAAGAAAAAGAAACAAACGGTGCACATAACATTGTCTGGGACCCCAGAAATGCATCAACTGTATAATGAATTAGTATTTCACTTTCAGAACCATTTTTGACAATCCTTTACCACTGTTGCCAGATGGAATTTTCGACAAAATGACAAACAATGCTAAGGTGTAAGTAAAGACGCGGGGAAGTTATACACATCAAATAGCTTAGATAATCACAACAGTATTGCCAGTCCTCCTTGTTACTTTCATGTATCGCCATTACATTATTCTCATTATTATCCTTGCCGTTGACTTCATCACTGTTACCCTTATCGACTGTACCATTGACCATTTGTTTTCCAGTTTGGCTGCAAGCCCAGAGTGTTTGGTGTTTTTTTTATGTTTTTGTTTTTTAATGTTTATGATTTTTTATGTTTTTGTTTTTTAATGTTTATGATTTTTTATGTATTTTGTTGTTGTTGTTGTTGTTGTTGTTGTTTTATGTTTTTAAAACCCATGTAAGATTCAACCACGTAAGCCGCTTGGCTAATTGATCTTATTACAATTTCCATAATGATTGCATTATTTTTTCAATCTTTACAACTTAGATTTATTTTATTCTTAATCTAATAATTGACAGATCATTGACGTGTAAAAATCTTCTTCAGCTGCCTCGAGGAAGATATATGGCGACAATGTAAGTAGGCCTTAAATTCAATTTACTCTACACGCTATAGGCCTTTCAATAATGGACATCTAAACTAATAAATATCCAACTTCGTGCAGGTATTTTTCAAAAAAAGAAAGGTTATTCACAGCTAGCCTTGGTATAAACCTCTGCCTGGCCTAACCAAAGCATATTTAAATTCTTCAATTTCGATTGGCTCAATAAAAAAGCTATAGCAGCTGACCGTGGACCAGAAGATGGTTGGTATGCGTTTTTTCCCTCCATCATTTGCAATAGTCCGCAGAGTTATATTTGGGGGTTACTCGCGCTCCTGGGATGTAAGATATTTGGAACCAGTTCGAAAATACTCTGAGTTGGTTATCTATCATATTTTTCGAGCTCGTTCATCTCCCAATATTGTCGTTTTTCCCTGTTTCCTTAGTTAATTTTTGCCTCAGTTTCCCCCTTGGCACAAAATAGGCAAGCCATACTATTTCGTATCACCGAGCCTTTGATATGTTGTAATTTTCTAACCTTCAGAGAATGTGCTCCTTCGACTTCGCTGCATGTTACTTTATCTGGAGAACAAAGCACCTTCCGAGCTGGCTGGAAACGCTCAGGCTTTGAATGCCGTGATTGTGACTCACACCATGTAACTACTTTTCCGTACAGAAGCTCCAGTTGCGCTGATTGCAGTCTCTGTTCCGTTGGTAACTATACCAGTGAAACAGGCTGTGTCGAGTGTCCTGCAGGTATTAATGAGTAATATTATTTTATGGTTAAGTTTCGTTTACGGAGAGACTTTAAGAATATTTTTTTAGAAACAAGCATCCATATCTAAGGGTAAGCTCTAAGCATTGTAAATTACAGCTAACAGAGAAAGAAAAAGGTTCTTCAGTGGGGCAAGACCCAGTTATTACATCAGTTGGCCTCTTAGTGAGCCAGTCTGTGCCTACAAAACTAACAAATGCGGTTAAAGGAAACAAGCGGTGAAATTTAATCAAAATCATTTGTAAACCTTGCTCGCTTTGGCCCTAAGAATAGACTGGCTCAATTGAATTCAGGGGCAAATCACTATTTATCGCCTTCGTGTGGGAGGGGAGGGGGAAGGTCGGATGATTTTTGTAAGAGGGAGGGGGTGTGGGATATCACACCCAAAATATCCATCTATAAATCATATCTTGTATAGCCCCACTTTCCACAACTTAACAAACTAGAAATTTCAAATACCGGTATCACTTTCCTTTCTTTATTGATGTTACCTTTGTTAACTAAGAACTGCACAAACTGGATCCTCCTTGAAATTCCAATTCAAAAAAATGGTCATTCTGCAAAATAAAACTCCCACGACATGTTCGTGCTACACGATAGTAAATATTCACTGAATGAGATAAACTGTCACCTTTTTCTTGCAGCGTTCTTTGCATTTAATCCTTTCACTCCCAAGATCTCATTAGTAATTCCTCCTACTGTCTGTCATTAAATACTCATTATGTCAGTTTGGAGAATTTGGTTTTGAATCAACTTGTAGTCCCCTAATTGAGTTTTCTGCTTTATTCTCCTCACTTGTCTTCTTGATACTGTATTGATATTGCAAGGAGAAATTCTGTCTTGGTCACTCAGGGAGCTAAAGAGTTAAACTTGCCTAGTACAGCCTATTTACCGTTATCAAGTGAAAAGTGATAAGTACAATTGGTCTTAATATTTAAGTGGTTATATTACATCCAGGAAACCCTGTTGGCAAAAAATGTTTAAAACTATGTCTGTTCCTGATAGAATTTCCATAGCATTTTGCATGTATAGCAAAAATAACAGAAATGCGATCAAGTACATGTATAAAGAGGGAGGGGGGGTGGGATATCACACGGTTTTCAAGAGAACGAAGTGTGGGTAAGTCGTCGACAGCAGAATTTAAAGGGACATTACAAAAGATTAAATTGATTGGTTGATTTTTTACTGGCATTGTAATATGATCTTTTACAGGAAACATTCCATTTGAAATGAATTGAAAACAAAACAAATCAAGAACATTTCTCAAAGTTCCTACATTGACAACTCCTGTTTATGGGCCCATAGTAACCCACTTGTGAAGCTGCTTCCTTGTTCTATCATATCTTTACAGGTGGTTTTTATCAGGATGAAATGGGACAAGTTGATTGTAAAAGATGCAGTAATGGTACATTTGTTTCTGCACTGCATAGTCCTGGGACCAAAGCGACCGATTGCCTGGCATGTCCTTACGGTAAATATAATGTTTGCTGTGTACTGTAACTTTTTTTCAACTTGACCACGCCTGAGGACACTTCCTACACAGTCAGAAGTTTCAGGCATCTTATTTAGCCAAAACAAGTCTATTTCTTCATAATGATAATCTAAAATGGATGCTCCAAAATTTTACTCGGCCTGAGAACAGGTGGACGAGGCAAAAGTGATTGTTGATCTTTTTTTGGTGTATTTGTGCTTGTTGTGGAATTTGATTCATTGCAGAAGAGAGTTAATTCAGTGCAGAAGATGGTTAATTCAGCGCAAAGAAAGTAACAAATCAGACATTCTGATTGGTCAATAATCAAAGAACTCACAGATAGCCAATCAAATGCGAGCCTTGGATGTCGCAACAAAATGTGAAAATTTGTTGGCGAAACAATGGCCGCAGTTTTAAGTAGGTTTTCTTTCGCCACCGCAGCTGAAAAACAGCTCAAACGACGAAAACACTGTAAAAAGCACTGATTTCTGGTTGTCGGTTTGGAAAAAGTGATGTTTAGAGAAGGGAATTGCCAAGGAAATCGATCCAACGCCGAAATTAAAAACAAACATGGTTAAACCTCGGAAACGACGATTCCATTGCATCGAAAGTGATTCGGACACAGACTGAACAATTCCTTGAACTGTTTAGCAGGACTTTGAACTTTTTTTGCGCCGTAAAGATGTGAAGATATCATTGCATATTATTGTTTTGATCGTACGCGGTTGTTTTGACCGAACGCACGGTTTGAATTAATTATTTTTGCACGATGCGTGCGCTTTGCTTGTGCTTATTTACGATAAGCCATCTCGTATTTTTGCATGTATATTATTAACGTAATCACATGATTTTTCTGGTGCAATTTGGAATAAACAAGCACTTGTTAATTTTTTCAAAGACCACAAATTGCACTCGCCCTACGGGCTCGTGAAATTTTGTTAGTCTTTAAAAAAATTTACTCGTACTTATTTATTCCAAATTGCACTCGAAATCATGTGATTACCTATATCAAATGTTAATTCA
The DNA here is from genome assembly GCF_964200805.1 of Pocillopora damicornis. NCBI lineage: Eukaryota > Metazoa > Cnidaria > Anthozoa > Scleractinia > Pocilloporidae > Pocillopora > Pocillopora damicornis. The sequence continues at coordinate 28,026,304 of NC_142673.1, forward strand.
GGTCGCTAGCGAGGTCTTACATCTCAGCCAAATGAAATAAGAGAGGAAGTGAGTGCGTGGAAAACCCTTTCCCACTCTATGCTATGTCACCTACAACTACTGATTGGTATTCCTATTGATTTTTAAAATCACTCTATTATCAGGTACGCTTTCGAACGAGACTGCTGGATATCGTGCATGCAGATGTCTTCAAAGCTTTTATCGGTTGGATCGTTTTGGCCCGTGCTCAACATGTCCACCATACGGCTTTGTTTGTGAGAACGATACAGCAATACTTGCTCCTAACTACTTCTGGAAATGGTCCAATCAGTCCGAAAAAGAGCGTTTCAAAGGTTTTGTTAACAATATCCATTCTAATGGATCAGACTACAACAAGTCCTTTTCAACGTTCAATACTTCACTTCCGAAGCCACTCAAATGTCCCCATGCCAAGTCCTGCAAGGGTGGAATCGACTCAGAATGCCATCAAGGATATCAAGGGAATTTGTGTGCAACCTGTTCTAACGGCTTTTATTTCCGCTTCCACTCATGTTTGAAATGTCCTCACCTAACTGTAACAATAATCTCGTCTATCTTGGTGATTGTTCTTTTTGTTGCTGTGTTTCTAATAGTTCTTTGGGGTGACTCCAAACGTGCAGAGAATAACCGAACAGTTGCAGATGTCGTCATGTCGTGCTTCAAGATTGTGATTGGTTTTTATCAAGTCATTGCTGGTATTTTCTCAGCATTGGCGAAAGTCCAGTGGCCGATCACTTTGATTTCAGTGGAGAAATTTCTAAAAGTATTTGAAGGGAACATTTTTCAGTTTGCTCCACTAAGCTGCATTGATTCTTCTTTGCGTTTAGATCAGCTTGGAAAGTTCACATTGATCGTTGCCTTGAATGTCCTACTTGTTGGCTCACTTTTCTTGTATCTATCTCTTAAAAAACGCTACATCATGAACAAGAAGGACCTTAGCGAAAGCCAGAAAAGAACACAAGTTGAAAGTTTGAAGAAATCTTGCTATCGGAATATTTTCTTGCTGTTGTTGACGACCTACCCTACGACGAGCAAATCGATTATTCAAATTCTACCTCTTCCCGGTGCGTGTGTAGAAACGTGTTTCGCAGACGATAAGAACGACTGTATCTTCCTACTGAGAGCTGACTACTCCATCAAGTGTTTCACTCCTCGCCACAGCTTGTATTGGCTCATGGCTTCTCTTTTGGCAATATATCCCGTGGGATTTCCAGTTCTAGCTTTGTTTCTCACTTACAAATACCGTGAGTCCCGGGAAGACAAAGCAATTGCTTTCGGACTTCGAGTGTTCTTTGAGAACTATAAGAAGAAATTTTGGTTTTGGGAGGTCACAGAGATGTACCGCAAGCTGATATTGATCTCATTGATTTTCCTATTTGGATCCAAAAGCCTCCCTCAAATCAGCCTTACTGTTCTGGCGGTCAGCGTCTTTGGAGTGCTCTACACCTTATTCCGACCAATCAAGGAAAAGTTTGAAGACCGCTTACAAACATTTGTCTTGTGGGTCATTTTCTTTGACGTTTGCCTTGGTGCAGTTTATACGAAATGGGATGAGAATCAAGGGGAGGGCAAGAACGAATCTGTGTTTGTGAATATCCTCTTCGTTGTTCTCAACGCCTCTGTACTGATGCTTGCCATCGGTAAGTGCCTAAGTTGGGTAAACAATGACATAAGGAATGTGCATGTTAGCCTTTAAGACACACGCGAGCTGCAAAGGCCTCCATAATTTGCACGTCTTAATTAGCAAATGAGGTTTGCAAAGATCACTAGAGAAGATTGGACTTGGAATCTACCAACTTTTTGCACTACTTTATTCCAACCAAATATCGGCGTAAAATAGCGTTTGTAGTAGTCAGCTCTCAAAATGGAATCGGCAAAATTTCATAACGGCCAACATTAAAATAAAACCTTAACACATCAGGGACTTAGACAAAAAAAGGAAACTTCTTTCGATTCTGTAAGGCGTTATTCCTGATTATGAGTCAAAATATTTTCCCTTGTATCTTAATAAAAGAAAATGCTTCTGATAATAAACAACGGCAGCTGAGGAAGAGTGTTTTTCCTTCTTCTCGCGCCCAGTTTCTCGGCGTTCGCTAGTTATGATTGGCCCATCGAATAAATGGGGGATGAAGATTCCCGCGCTAATTCGAGCTAACTTTGTATCAGATGAGTATAGAACACTCAGGTTTAATGAGGAATTGCCTTGATTTCTTGCACGACAATTTATAATAACAATTTAGGACATTTAGTTGAAGAATCTGCAAGGAAAAACAAACGTTGAATTATGTTTACAATGTCACGATTTTATTTTTGCTCTTTTATCTCCAAACGTCTCCGAAGGCAAGTCAATTTTTCTTCTGCAAATTATTACAACTCTTGTGTAATACAAAGCCTAGCTTTTCTGTTGAAGCCTTTTAAGAACCTATCAATAATAAAATACTTGCCGTCCCTACCATAATGTTGATTGCATTTCTTTTCTTTTCTTTTATCAGGAAAAGGGATTGTCCATATGATGTTATTCAAGAAGTATGTTTTCTTCTGTCCAATGCGATGTTGCAGTTTCTTTCGCCAAAAAGTCGCTCATCTTAAAAATAAAGCGGTCACAAGAACGGGAACATCTGATGAACTGCTTAGCTCCAATGAAGATAGCGACTAGTATTTTCTTGAGCCCTTCACGATAAGGGACCAGTCATTATTTGTCGTCTAGGGGAAGAGGGGGTGATAAACGGATGATTTGTTTTTTTCACGATAAAATTTACCTGATTCCCCCATGAGGCTCTGTCAAGTGCTAATGATCCCTCTTTTACCCTAATGGTGATGACTGATGCCACTACGTTTCCCCTGAAAAACAAGTGATCCCCAAACAAAATTCCTCTTCCCCCTGCCTTGGCAAGATGCGTCGTTAAGTTACCAGACAGTTGTTTATCACAGCCGAATGAGAGGAGGCTGGAACCGAGACTAGATTCGAACTAGTACGCAGATCAGAAGATAATTCTTCGTAACGAAATTAATGGAGCTATTTGTATTTTGTCTAGAAGGATCGATTTTATGATTTTAAAACCTGCATGGGCGATAGGTATGGATGGTTCAGCTAGCATGTAAAAACAATGTATAAAAGTGTAAAACGTAAAAGTGCAGATGAAATCACAGATTTTTTTTAGTAATTAGTAATGGTTGTCGCTATATCTTCTCCGTCTTTTATTGATGATAATATTTTGAGTATGGGAATAACTCTAACAATTTTGAAGAATATCTTATCACGTAGCTTTTAGGGTTATCATAAAATTTTATAAAGAAGCGGTGCAACTGCAGAAATAGCGTTAAGGGGGTCTTGGGTAATTTTAGCATCCCGGGGGATGCCGCTTAGGTTAGCTATCAAACGTTCCAATCCTTCTCAGTTCTTTAAATAAAATAGAATGAAAGAACAATCGATCAGTTTTCTAGATAAACAATTAATCTTGGAGGTAACCCTCGAAACCTCAGCTTTATTTTCTTTGTACCGTCGAAACCTAATTTGCACTTAGCCTCGTTCTCGGGGCTTTATTTAGGGACCAGATCTCGACTCCTGAGGGCTTGGAAATGGGCTGTACTAGACAAACTACCACCATCCACTCTAAGAGCTTACAAGGGCAAAATAATTATCTCAAGAAACAGAAATACCTGATAACAAGGAACAGTTGGACAAAGTTAGGGATTCTTAGAACAGATCACTAACAGGTCAAGTTGAAAATTGTCAGGCTGGCATTTTCCAAGTTTATTGGGGTTTGTCTGGAATTTCCAAATAACATGTTTGAAAGTTATCTTACTTTTATTGCTACTTTATCTTTACTAATAAGACAGTTTCTTTCTTATTTTGCTTGCCATGCATGAAGATCACTGTTAATCAATTCAACAAAACTTCCTTGAATTATACCCTGAGGCAGAAAGTCTGATAGTGCTATGTAGTTATCAACTGAGTGGGAGAGCCAGATGGGAAGTTGTTTGGCTCAAGGTCATGACACATGGGCAGAACAGTGAGCTCCACATCCCATGACCTCGTGCTAAATACTTTATTATCTAGATCTGGCCCAACCAAACTCATTTACACCTTTCAACCCCTAACAGAGACAAGTATTTAATTCCTCATTACAGTATCTCCACTAAATAATGAACAAAAAAGAAATGATCACCAAGTACAGACTGAAGCTCTTGATTCTTTACCAAATTCTTCTTGTTAATACCATCGTGATGTGCAGAGAAAAGTGTGGAGAATATGCAACTTCCGCTCCATCTCCTTCTATTTACATTTCTTCCATCTTGGAATGTACAATTTTTTTCCAGCATTGGTCTGGCCGTCATGTACATCCCTCATAGAGGGATTCTGCTCTAATATGTTCCATTAAAAATTGTCTAGAGCTGTACAAGTCATTTCATAAATATATAACCTTATTCCATGTATAACACAATCTTTTGTCCATAGAAACTTTTAACTGGCACATGTAAAAATTTGCCAGAATCAAGAAAGTTCACTTAAAAATCATTTTTTTTTCTTTTTTAGTAAAACATATCTTATGACCTGTTAATGAAAAGTCACACCATCCTTTAAACACATGAAAGGGAAAACTCACTTTGTTAACAAGAGAAACTCCAATAAAACAAATAAAATTTGAGCATATGCTGTTGTCTACCACTATTGAATGAGTTTTGGTTACTACAAGGATGTAATTAGTGCACATAAAGAGTGAACTGCATTACAGTATTCCCCACTCAAGGAACTGTGATTCTGGTAAGGACATGTACATCCTACTATTCCTAGCAAAGCAAAGTGACATACTTCAAAAATAGGTGTACACAAGTATGGTGAATGTAATTTACACATTAATTGCAAACCAAAGAACAAGTATAGTGTATGTGTAACTCCAAAAACGAGCTTTGTATCCTATAATGTGGAGAAAACTAAAGCCTTCGACATATGAATGCTGAGATACATGAAACACATACATGAATTGAAATCTCGTAACTTGTTGTAAATATGCATTCTCATTATTGTCATTCACTGTAAAAAAAAAAAAAAAAAGACCAGTTTCTACTGGTTAGAAATAAGACAAAACTTCAATGCTGTACAAAAATTTTAAGGGTTCTAGATTTTCTTACTTGATGAAAAAATGAGACAAAGTAAAACTTTCTTTCACTCAAACTGAATGGAGTAAAAATATCTAAATTTCTACAATTTGAAGTTGGATTTGCACAAAATACCCATCTATAATCGCCAGTCGTTTTAGAGTAGACATGCGTAATGGCTTCGTATGGTCGATAAGCAGCTCTGCACTCAATCTCTTGTCTTGCCAAAAGAACGACGATGTGTGAAAACAGAGGATCTCAATTGGAGGGGGGGGGGGGGGGATATCTTAACTACTAACGGTGAAAGATTGATTTCAGGCCATTTGAAGATTGATGGATGATTTTCAAGTGAGACCTGTTTCATAAAACACTCCCTTTTTTTGCAAATACTCGAATACACAAAGTTTTTCTTTTCCTCCATTCAAATTAGGACTCTAGCATCAAAATAAAGGCTTTCCCTTTAGATCTATCCACACCTTGAAAATATTTAGGCCATCGCTGTTTCCTGATGGTGGCATGCTGCTGTGACAGGCACGGCTTCTCACGAATCGTGAAATTTGAAAATTTAGATATATATACAAGCCAATTCGTTATGTTGTATCATAAGACCCCAGGATGGATTTCGTGTCAGTCAAACCACTTACTGTTTATCTCCAAAAGAACGTCTGGACAAAATTCAAAGTATTCTTGTTGGAATCAAAAATTGATTTTTTGAGATCTTTTTGTAAATAAACATTCTCTGAGAAAAGTCATGTCTTAAAATGTCAGTTGTACTAGAAGAAAAAAGCATTAATTTTGAGCTGATGACTTATTTCGACCTCATGCTGCTATTGTTGTTGATGCTGTTTTTCTGTACCCTTTCCCGATCTACTTGTTTGCTTTCTTCTAGAAACTCACGTGTTCACTTACTCAGATAAATTGACAGCAATTCCACCATTTTTAAAGGTAATCGATTTATTGACATGAGCGAGTTTCAAGCCTCCTTGAGTTCCTGGCTTTTTGCCCTAATTATCATCCTTAGCTTCTATTCCCATTAATTTTTTCTGTTTTATCACAGTAATTGTTTTCTGGCCATTCAGTTGTTATTAACTTTTTCTTGGCACTAATGAGCACTAGATTAAGTTCTGTTTGATTTGCGTACCACCACCTGTCTTCTTAAATTTCTTAATCGTGGGTTAGTTAATCGTTGGTTAAAAAACGGTTGTTCAAAGGGCGATTACTCGGTCGATTTACTAATCTGCGATTAAGCATAAAATGAATTATATTAATTAATTATAATTTATTTTGTGCCAGTTTACGTCATAAAATTGCCGGAAATTTATTTTTGTCAACATGGCTTCTCCAGCGAAGAAAGTGCGGAAAGCAAACTTTTCACCCGCTGAAATTTCCGTTTTAACGGAAAAATTTGAAGAAAATATGGACATTCTTCAAAGTAAATTTACCAACAGTATAACAAATGCAAAAAAAAACAAGATTTGGGAAGAAATCTCGGAGGCGGTAAACGCTGTCGGTGTGACAGCAAGATCAACGCAGGAAGTACGAGACAAGTGGAAAAACCTCCAGAGTCACGCAAAAAGAGAATTCAGTTCCTTTAAAAGTGAACAGAAGAAGACAGGTGGTGGCTCTGCTCCCCCGAACCCATCAGAAGCCAGTTTAAAAATAATAAACATGTTCAGTGACACACCGTCATTTACTGGGTTAGAGGGGTTTGAAACAGGTAAGTTTATAAATGGAAACATTATTGTAATACCTCTCAATGTCCATACCTTGCATAAAATGTATACTTCGCTAACAAACACAAAGCAAAGTGAAAATTAACGGACTTTAGACTTTTGTTTCTTTCTTATTTTCTTTTACATATATATAATATACTCTATAGACTCCTTTCCAAAGCGATACCTTGCTCTTAATTCTTCGTCTGTATATCCATCTATCGTGAAACCGATGCTCCTAAACTCTCTTTGCTTCCTTTTTCTTCGCCCATCAACACCAACACAACCATACAACAAGTCAGCCATGTTGTGATTTTTATTTTTTAATCTGCCGATTAAGGATTTAATCCACCTAGCGAGCAGGGTTAGATTCAACCCTTGGTTTGATCGAAGGTTAGGAATAATCGGGCTTTGAACAACAGAAACTAATCGGCGACTTAAATTTAATCGGCGATTAGCCTATTTAATCGTGGATTGGCGCTAATCGCAGTTTTGAACAACCGGGCCCAGAAGCTCTAGATTTCAAAATTTGCCGGGGGAGCATACCTCAGGACATCCTGTCAGCAGTCTTTCTGTACTAAGAAAGGCGTAATAAGAAACAGACAAAAGGAGGCCCTCCTAGGAGAGGAGGCCCCAGGACCCTCATAGATAAGGGGGAGCATACCCCCATTGCAGTGACTTGCAAGTAGGTAAGGTAAAGGTTTCTGCGGTTTACTCTGTTAGAAACCTGGGTGCTTGGTTTGATGCAAACATGAATATGACCACACATATTAACAGCATATGTCAGAATATTTATTACCATCTACATAACATCCGGCGTATTAGAAAGTATTTATCATATGATAATAGGAAGTCCATTGTACAGGCTATTATAATGTCACGATTAGACTATTGTAACGGTCTATTATATGGTACGCCCGCTGGTCATCTTGGTAAGCTGCAACGCCTGCAGAACGCAGGTGCTCGGCTGGTATGTACTATATCTAGGTATGATCCTATCACACCATCCCTGATCAATCTGCACAGGCTTCCGGTTACCCACAGAATAGAATTCAAGATAGCAATGCTAGTTCACAAATGTATCTACGGCGTCGCACCACAATATCTTTCAGACTTGATAAAAATCAAAGAGAGCTCGCGGTATCAGTTGAGATCATTCCGGGGCATACTCCTAATGGACAATACCTATAGAACAAAAAAGACACTCGAGGATAGGGCGTTTGAAAATGCTGCGCCCAAAGTATGGAATCGACTACCTCTAGAAATTAGACAATGTCAATCATTGAACATTTTTAAAGTTTTACTAAAGACACATCTTTTTAAATTAGCTTTTTATTAGTTCTTTTATTAACTCATATTTTACTTTTATTGTTTTCCGAAAATTGTAAATTATTATTATTATTATCATTATCTGGACTAGCCATTTATTACTTTAAGATTTTAGTGTTGTAATGCGCACTCGATCATATCTTTATCGCATGCTAGACTGCGCAATATAAGAAATAAACATTATTATTATTAGGTTGGTGCCAATGAGCTCACACTACGTGGGAACTACTATAGCTCCTCCGATCCAAAATATGCTCCATGGCCCCTGTTTTATATCAACGTTCATATAAAACTCAATTTTTTGAAGCAGCCTTTTGCCATTTGCCTTTTAAACTGCACTGTAAGAGCAGCATCTAACAAGGTCTTCGAGCGGAGCGATGTAAGATGTCTTTTCCTCTGATCAAGCCCAGGTGGTAACGCAAGATTGAAACTCTCGCAAAGGAATTTTAAGATTGCAAGTTTGAGAGTTTTGAGTGTGTTATTCTCGACCATGGAACAGAAGTTGTACTATTGGTAATGAATAGTATGAGTTACATTTAACTGCTAAAAAGTAGACTCCTTAGTATTTGACAAATTAAATTATTCCTCCATCGCAACCAGATCTTGCCCAGTTACAGCTTGAGCGCAGGGGGCTGTCTGCTATTTCACTTTTGCTGTCATTCTGGAAAAAAATGAAGCTACTCGTTGAGTTGTCAAAAACTCAGAGACACTGAACAAGTGTTCCCCGTTCAATCCCTTTCCTCTTCTCATTTCTGTTGCGACAATTTCCGCGTCGACGTTCTTGCCGCTTTCTTGTCCGATGGTAAATCTAGCGGTCAGGTACTCTCGTTACTTTTCGTTAAACCGGTAAACTTTCTATACTTGTTTTAAAGCGAAGCCTTCAGGCGGTATTAGATACCAGTGCCACGAAGACAAGTTTCAGGAGGTAGAGGAGTAGTTGGCACGGAACTTGAACCTTCCTCGAGCCTTGCAGCATATTTAACCTTCGCTTTATCAAGAAGTGTCTCCCTTTCAACCGTCTTTGTGCATGTTCCTAACGCGAGATGCTTTTCTGGAGAAGAGTGCCGTTGGAACTGAAACTATGCGTGCAGCCCTCTTTTGGACATGGAAACACTTGATCCCTAGTACAGTCTTTCAATTCGACAAGACAGAAATGTGGCCATTTTTCCGAAAAAGATAAGAGTAAATAGCATGAAATTAGTCGGGCTGTTATCTTGAGGTGAAAAGCTACACAGCAGAAGCTTGCGGTGTTGCGTGACTTTGTTTACTCACATAACTTTTTCCAAGATATCCAAGATATTTCAAAAGAAATATTATCGCAGTTGCAGAAAACGTAGCTATTCAACTTAGAATGATGTCGATAATAAACAGCTAGTCAACAAAAATGGTAAACTATAAGGTGGCTCTTATCTATATTTAGGTGTCAGTAGTGCTGTTGAAATAGCGTGTCAACAATAACAGTCTTCTGCAATTCAAATAAACAGAATATTTCGTATCTACACATCAATTTACAGCCCTCTTCAGCAACGTCTACGAATTTTTTATTCTATAATCTCATATCATTTCCATATCAAAGAGTTTTTTAACCATCTTTAACTATCTTGTTTACTTCGTAGCTCTCAAGTACGATTTCTACAACTGATTTGCATCATGCAAATTCCTGACCTTAGCCACAGTGCGTCACAAACTCTTTTATTTTGCCGGCACTTTTCTGATTTACCCAAATTTTTTATTTCAAATTATTTTTTATAAGGACCAAACTTTGTGCCAGCATGCAGTTTGACATGATTTCTCACATACCAAGACGCGTTTTGAAAGCTTGAAGTTGCTCGATTTTTCGCTTTTTAAAACAAGTGTTTGAGAGTACTTTGTTAAAAAATCATTTAAATTTTAAAATCAAACCAAATCCCCTAAAAAAACCACAAATAAAGATCAAATGAATTATATTTTGAAGTAAAAACACCCCCGATCCCTTACGAAACATCCTTCCTCTGTACTAGCACACTAAAGTTGGTCAATTTTACTGAATTTTTTGCATAATTAATTAGGTAAAAACCCGAATTTTTGTTTTCCCCATTTCCTCGGACACATTTGACTTTTCAAACTTTGAAATAATTTTTTTTTTAATATATCTCCCTTAAAGGGTTTTCCAGGCAAATTATCAGAATTTTTCGATTTTTTTTAGCCTGGCTAGCGATTCTCGATATTTACAATCATGGGCTCTTAAGGAGTTTAACAGCGGTGGTGAAAAATTGCCAAAAAACGTCAATATTTTATCGTCCTTTTTAGATTTTCGCCATTATTTCGCCATGCGTTTACCGTTTCTGACGGTACAATGTCTTCACTTCGGTGTTATATGTGAATGTAGTGTTGAGTTCAAAGTAAAAACGTAATTAGATCGTTGTCGAGGTTTCATTGCTAACAGGACGTAAAAAATAGTGTTTTAACGTTTTAGCTCTGCGTGGGACGGCTCCGAAATGTAAAAAGTTTTAAAACACCCGTGTTTCTACGGTGGCTCATAGAGGACAAGCGGGTTGCCTCACCTTGAGACTTTTACAATGCAAATTGTCACCCCGGATGACAGGGTTACCCTTACCAACAGACCGGGCAACCCGCCTAGGCGGGTCACCCCATCTATCATGTCAACATGATCAAGATAAATTAAGAGATTATAGGGACAGCCCGGTTTTGTCCCGGTTTCCCCCCCCCCTTCCCCTTCCCCCTTCCTCCCAATACTCAGGTAACCTCACATACCTGGGGTCTCCCACGTACGTGTAAATGTAAGTGAGCCATTAATTTTGTGATATTTGAGACCATTGCGTGATGTCAATTTCACAATAAACCCTACTCAAGACGAGAGGATAATCGGTATATTTTATTAGATGTTTCATGATTAATCACACAAATCGTACGCTTCCCTTGCATCAACATTACATAAATCCATTTGTGATAAAATGGCAGCGAAAAAGCGGTGCATTCTCATCAAATCGTGTATTATTACGTCAAAACAAGGTTACGCTAACAAGAGGATCTGATTACTGGCAACTCGTTCCTTGCTAACAGATACGGAAAATGTCAAACATTCCAGACGTTTCAAAAATTTGTCGATTTACGTCAACGATGGAAAAGAAGGGCTTCAAAAAGCCGATAGATACTTTCGATTTTTGTTCCAGAGTTTTGCAGCTTTCCGAACTGCTTAGACGCAGGGAAGGGCTGCGAGGTAAACCGATAGCCGTACAAAGGCCAAAAAAATCAGCCAGGCATTATGCCAAAGTACTGACAAATTTTAACCGTTAGCCTTGAAAAAAGAAAATCGTGAAAAAAAAAATTCTGGTGATTGCAATGGAGAGATATTAACCGTTAGTAGTACATTGACCAAACTTTTTGGCTGTTAGCCGTCAAAGCCATCACCCCATTGGAACCCTCCATCGAGTGGCCTCCTTGCGAGAACACAAGTGTTTCCTTTTTAAAACCCAACTCAGTAATTACGAAGGCTAACCAATTGGCAGTTCAGTCTATGAAATGAAGCTTCAACATCCCCCTTACCCGGGGAAAACCTCGGCCATTTGAACTTTTAAAGACTGATTTGTTCAAATTCCCGTATGTGGGGTCAGTCTGAATTGCGTTCAAATGCCCTAACCAAGTGCCGGATTTGATGTTCAATTTTTTTGGTAAGAGGCAAGATCGGCGACTGTGACTTTCTGCACATTGACTCAGCTTTAATACCTTAAGATCCACACCTTTTCTTCTTATTCAGTTTCGCTCACGAAAGTTAATTCTTTAGATTTAAGCACCTCGATATTTCAAGATATAACGCTTGTATTTCGATGGAAAGACAAAACCAAATTCCCAACCCAGTCAGGCAAGGTTCAAATTCCACACCCCTAGGGCACGGACGACAGTCAAAAGCCGTTGAGTTGCCGAGGCTAGGGGGGTGTTAAAGCTTAATCATGAGCGTTAAAAGAAGTTATCAAGCCGTCCAAGGTAAACCCCCTCAATTATGTTTCTGTTATTGGTGTTGTTCTTGTTGTTATTATTGTTTTTTTCGAGATATGTTACAACGGTATAGATAAGATATATCGGCGAGGCTCTTAGGTGCCATCCTCGATCAAGCATGATTCTTCAGGTGTTGTGGTGACCGCTTTATTCTTAAGAAGCGCCAGTCCTTGGCGAAGGAAATTGAAACGTCTCATCGGGCAGACGGTAAAGTACTTGCGAAATAACTTCACATGTGATATTCCCTTTCCTGACGCAGTAAAAGATAAGAACAGAATAGCATAATTATCAATTTTTCAATAACATTGGTATTTTTGTATAAAGTGTTAACGAGGAACCTCTTAGGGTTAGGGTTAACCAAAATTTCCCAATAACTCGCACTCTGACTTTTTTTAAGAACAATTCTTCTTGAATTGTCTAAGGCTACGGGAGGGAGTGCATTCTCATCATTTTTTCTTAATGACCGACCCATTTCAAAGATGGGAAGCGAACGATTGTTAAAATACATCTTTCGTCCAATCAGAGACACGAACAATAGTACTTCACAGTATTAATCTCAGTATGTATAAAATAGAAGCTTATTATATTCACTGAGGCCTTTTCTTGGTATTTGATAAGGCATGACTCTCAAGCAAGATATATATGGACAGTTTTCGTGCTGGCTGCTTGAATAACTGAGGACAACTTAGTGATCCGAGCAACTAATATTATTCACTAATCCAATTAGGTTGTATGACGAACGATAACCGCAAAGCTTTCTACCGAAGAGTGCCAGCTATATTGCATTAATTGCTTTTATACAATAACATGCAAGATTTTCTCCAAAGTACTTGCTCTAAGAATACAAAGCACTTAGTTTTCGGTGATAACATAACTAAGAACGGAATGACAAAATATGAAGCAATATGAAAAAGCAAAGTGGAAATGCCTAAATATACACAGCATATGATACTCAATTGCACAGACGCGACATTTAATCCGTAAACGGAAACGTAGCAGAAACATGTTAAACCGTTCCGGAAACACGACGGATAACCTGTGTTTCCGTTACCGGTTTCGTGACGTTTTCTCGCGTTTCCGTTGCTGCGTATACAACGGAACCGGACCACTTTTACGTAAACATAACGGAAACATGGAGTTGCATGTTTCCGCCACGTTTCAGAAATACGGAAACATGTGATTTCGTCCTGTGTTCCTTAAAACTTCCCGGTAATAGCTATTTGCACTTTTGATATATGTGAATGTAAAGTTAAATTGATCGATAAAACGTAAAGAGCAGCACTATGACTTACCAATGGCAAATAACAATACAGAGGCGTTAAGGACCACGAACAGGACATTTACAAAGATGGAGTCGTTCTTGTCCTCTCCTTGACTCTCATCCCAGTTTGTGTAAACTGCACCAAGACAAACGTCAAAGAAAATTATCCAAAGAACAAATGTTTGTAAGCGGTCTTCAAACTTGTCCTTGATTGGTCGGAATACGGTGTAGAGCACTCCAAAGACGCTGACTGTCCGAACTGTGAGACCGATTTGAGGAAGGCTTTTAGATCCAAATAGGAAAATCAATGAGATCAATATCAGTTTGCGGTACATCTCTATGATCTCCCAAAACCAAAATTTCTTCTTGTAGTTTTCAAAGAACACTCTGAGCCCGAAAGAAACTGTTTCGTTTTCATGGGACTCCCGATATTTGTAAGTGAGAAACAAAGCCAAAAGTGGAAATCCTACGGGATATAATGCCAGAATAGAGGCCATGAGCCAATACAAGCTGTGGCGAGGAGTGAAACACTGGATAGAGTAGTCAGCTCTCAGAAGGAAGATACAGTCGATCTTTTCTTTTGAGAAACACGTTTCTACACACGCACCGGGAAGAGGTAGAATTTGAATAATCGACTTGCTCGTCGTGGGGTAGGTCGTTAACAACAATAGGAAAATGTTCCGATAGCAAGATTTCTTCAAACTCTTAATTTCCCTCATTTTTTGGCTTTCGGCTCGGTCGGTTTTGTTTATAATGTAGCGTCTTTTAACGAAAAGATAAAGGAAAATCAAGCCGACAAGTAGGACATTTAAAGCAACGATTACTGTGAACTTTCCGAGCTCATCGAGACGCAGGGAAGAATGAATGCAGCTTAGTGGCGCAAACTGCAAGATATTCCCTTCAAACACTTTTAGAACCTTCTCCGTTGAGATCAAAATGACTGGCCACTGGACTTTCGCTAATGCAGAGAAAATTCCAGCAATGACTTGGTAAAAACCAATCACAATCTTAAAGCACGACATGACGACATCTGCAACTGTCCGGTTATTCTCTGCACGTTTGGAGTCACCCCAAAGAACCATTAGAAACACAGCAACAAAAAGAGCAATTACCAAGATGGACGAAGTAACTGTTATAGTTAACCGAGGACATTTCAAGCAAGCGTGAAATCGGAAATAAAAGCCGTTAGAGCAGGTTGCACACAGAACTCCTTTATATCCATGATGGCATTTAGAGTCGATTCCACCCTCGCAAGACCTGGCATAAGGACATTTGAGTGGGTTTGGAAGTAAAGTATTAAACGTAGAATATAACTTGTCGTAGTCTTGTTTAGAAGAGTGGATGTTATTAACAAAACCTTTAAAGAATTCTTTTTCAGACTGATTGGACCATTTCCAGAAGAAGTTAGGAGCAAGTATTGCTGTATCATTCTCACAAGCAAAACCGTGTGGTGGACATGCTGAGCACGGACCAAAACGATCCAACCGATAAAAGTTTTGAAGGCATCTGCATGCTCGATAATCCGCAGTCTCGTTGGAGAGAGTACCTGCAATTTAGATGAATAGTTTATTCACATTATTTGGTACAAAGTCGCAAAACCAACCTTAAAAATAAATTCAACCCATCAAACCGCTTACAGTTAGTTAGGAATTAGCTCCAAGGATAGGTTCTACTTCTGGACGCAAAATGGCGTCCAGCGGTACTCAAACTGGCGAGAAATTAATTCGCCAGCCGTTTCCGTTTTAGATTGAGAAGAAAAGTTTTTTCTTTTCTCTACAATGCTATGAACCACACATGGAATGTCATGCAGGGAGAAGTTTTCATGGTGAAAAATTTTAAGAGTGTCTCAGAGACAAAACATCAGTTACCGTATGGACATGCCACACAGTCCCCAGGACTTGTCCCAGGATGTCGCGTTTCAGACACAAATGTACCAATGCTGCATCTTTTGCAATCAACTTGTCCCATTTCATCCTGATAAAAACCACCTGTGAAGATATGTAGCTTTCGCCTTTACAAGATAACGTACAAGAAAAAGGGAAATCGCAATAACGCAATCACGATCACAATCACAATCACGTTAAAGAACTGTTCTGCAAACCAAAACAGCTACACGAAGGTAAACTCTCTCCAAAATGTCAAAGCACGTGCAAATTGTCACATGACACGCAACGTAGCGTAAAACCGGAAATGAAACCAAAACGGAAATGAAACGGTAGCCACCAGATATTATGTAAGAAGGATGCAACGACATAAAACTGATTATGAGTGAAAACTGGCCTTATTGGCGGTGGCCCTACAGGCATCAGCTCACTTTATACGCTGAACTAACTAATGAAAAAAAGAAGGCAGGGATGAAAACTTTAAAAACGAGAGCAAAGGAAACGATAATGGGATAGAGGGAAAATTTAAGTTAGGATACTAGCACTTGGAGTGACCAAGCTTGAGACCGCTTCTATTAAAAGAACGTAACTAACAACGGCTCGAATTTTCTCTAGTAATGTTGTTGTTGTTCCAAAATTAAATAGCTATGACATGAAGCATTTTAAATGTCTTTTGTCACCTGCAGGACACTTGACACACATCTGTTTGGCGTGCATGAAATAACCAACTTGACAAAGAGAGCAGTTACGACATCTGGAGCCACTGGGATGAGGCCCACAGGAATGGCACTCAAAGCCTGAACTTTCCAGGCCATCACTGTAGCTAGATTGTTCTCCGGTCAAAAGTATATTGAATGTAGTGGAGGGGGCACAGTCACTTAAGTTTAAGAAAATAGCAAAATATTGAAAGCAATTGAAATTTTAATTATAACAAATACTCAATTCAGTAGACTTTAGCAGGAGCCATAAGGGGCTCCTGACTCAAGCGCGTATCGTCTGGAAACAATGAATCCAATAGTACAGATGCCAAGATATGATATATGAAATAAGTCATCTTAAAACGTCAACATTAGGTTTACTCACATTACTGACTGATACTGTCCTTTCGGCAGCTGAAGAAGGTTTTTACATGTCAATGATCTGTAGATTATTTTGATGATAATTTTAATTGCAGGAGCGATACTCTTAAGATCTGTGGTCCCCACCAACGGCGGTCGTTTATCGCGGTTTTTGTTCTGTAAAGGGACGAGCATTCCATCTGCCGATGGGCCAACGCTCTCAACGTAAGCTTGCCGTAGTAATTTCAGATTATCTTATAAGACCCCTTTCCCCCCCCCCTTCTCCCCCCCTCTCCCCCCTTCTCCCCCCTGCAGCACCATAGTTTCTCCAGGACCTTAACCCCATTTGCCCAATTTTTGCGTGCAAATTTATTCTTATAGGTGTAAGGAGACTTATGGAGTAGAATCTCCCGCTCGAGAACATCATATAATGAACTCGCTTAGCTTGTTTGGAACCCAGTCTATTCAATTTGAGTCCGGTGCGTTAACCAATACGCAATCGCATATCCTTATGAGAAAATCAACAGATGAAAAACAACATTGAGGTCAGCTTAGATTTAAAAGCTTATTAATCTCTTCTACAGCCTTGACGATCTTCGTTAAATCAAGATGTGGCCTTTCGAAAGGCGATAGTCATATTTAAAATATTCAAACGGGCGCTTTGGATTCACTTACACTTTGGTTTCGGTGTCCATTTTGTCGAACATTCCATCTGGTAACGAGTGTAGAGGATTATCAAAGATAGTACTGAAAAAAAATGTCAATAATAAGGTTAATGATTAACTCAAGCCTACACATAATTATAGAGACATGGCGTTTTCTTTTCTTACCATATGGTTGATGTGGCTACCGTTTTTTGTGCAAAATTTACCTATTGACCCCTTAGAGTGACTGGCATCCAATTTCTCCTAACAATATCATTCCAGAATTAAACATTTAGGTCGGGAGAAGAATGGAGGTGATCGCCAACTGAAAAAGATCTTAATTGTTAAACAAATTCTCCTTACCAGCACCTTACAAAACGTGTGGAAAATAGTTTGGAGAATATTCACTCTGAGGGTGTAAAGGATTAATAAAGTCTCACAAGGCAACAATTCCGTAAAAACAGATCAATGATCCTCTTGAAGCCAAAGTGGTAAGCTTGATTAATACATTTCACTGTAGCGTTTAAAACTTCACTTTATTTTTCAATTTACTCACAGTTGTTTCAGTTTAAGTCTGCTAAAGGATTCACTTCCAATCGTTTTGATGGCATTACTGTGAAGAAAACTATATAAAGGAAGAAATGATAACAAAAAACTAAACAAAACAAAACCAATTCAAACAATTCAAATTTGTCATATTGTTAACACAAACAGGAGTCAGCGCTCGCAATCTATGTTACGCATTGAAACATTCATGTTTATAGGATGGTTGAATTTTTCTCAGTTCCTACTAATTCAACCCAGAGATTACGTGGTTCAAACCATGTTGATATATAGACGTTGTCATCCATATATCATGCCCCGCGTGTTTTACAATGAAGCCTCTATTTTCTTTTAACTGGTTTCCTTGAATATTTAGGCTTATTATATATATTCCAAGATATACGTTAACTTTCTGAAACGTACATGTACTTACACTGATTGCAAAGCAGTTTCATCAAAAACATCGTTGGAAATAAAAGTCAGTTTGTTCTTTATCAGCATCCTGTAAATTGAATAAGAGTATTAAACACAAAAGCTATTTAAGAAAGGATTGTAGACATAATATGATTGAATAAAGAAATAAATACATAAATAAAAACCAAGAGGCGATTTATTGATTAACGAGTGAGTTAATTAGGGAGGGAGGGATTACAAACATGAAAAACCAAAGAACGAGCTTACAGCGTCTCCAAGCTTGAAAGTCCTTCAAAAGTGTGATTGTTTATGTTGGAGATGTTGTTGAAGCTAATCATCCTTGATTTATAAAAAAGAGCATTGTGAACAATTGTACCATTTGAATAACAATAATAATGGTTATGAGGATAATAGTAATAATATCAATATCACTTTTTGATAAGTCGCAATTTGGCTTGCGGCATCAGATCGAAGTTTTTTATTAAACAACCTCCCAGAAAGCAGTCAGCGTTAATTTAAAAAGACTTGAAGCGTTTTTCTGTGGCTGGTTTTAAGGGAGGAGGGAAAATAGCAATGTTCCTTCTCCAACAGGATATTGCTGGTAACAATATAATTCAATTCATCATAAATTTGGGAAAAGTGCGCTGAATATTTACTCACAGACTTTGTAATTTTCCAAGCTTATTGAATAAGCCATCTGGTATGGACCGCAATTTGTTGAATGACAAGTCACTATAAGGAAGATAACATTAATAAGATTAGGGATAAGAAACAGACGCACCTACAGTATTTACTTCTATAGCTGTTGGTACCTTACTATTAAAAATACAACGAACCAGAATAAAAGAAATCAGTTGTATATTCGACAGTATTGCAGCCGCCCTTTCCGATCTTATTATGCCGAAATTCAGCGAACGGTGGCGGCGTTTCCAGTTCATTTTAGGTGTTGTTTGAGCCGTGTCAGAGCCAATATTCCCAGGAAGTTAATTCATGAGGTCGAAAACTCAGTAAAAATAAATATTTAACCAAAAAGATATAGTTGACTGATCAAGAAGTTGATATTTTCGTTGAAAGGCGAAGAAACTTAAGAGCAGTGAAGAAAACGAGTTCGGATGGAAGTAAGTTTGTCGACTTAAATCAACAACTAATTCGTTTTTAAAGGAAAGAGGTCTGACGGAAATTCCCCCAGCCTAATTGGATGACCACTATGCCATTATCACTTTCTTTTCGAGAGATTCGAAAGGTCGACGGAGATCAGAGGGGTATGCATATACCGAGAAAATACAAAAACTCGTGGGATATTCTATGGTATACCACTCAAAAGCGTTACATGACCAGTATAAAAATCCATGAACAGGTGAACCTTTTGGAAGTGAAGAAAAACCCAGGAAGGTCTATCATACCTGGTTAAACATCATTCAGAAGGTAAACCACGACAAAAAAAAGAAAAAAACTATAGGAGCTTCATGGATTTATTCGTGGTAAAGATGTCTCAATTTCACTTTCTTTGCCTGCTTAAATTAAATCTTACTTACATGGATCCCACTATGGAAATGTTTTGAAATATGTTTGGTGGAAGATAATCGATTTCATTGTTAGACAACAACCTACAAGATAAAAGTGTTATTCGTTTTTAAACTTAAAAGTTTATTCGATAGGCATAACATCGAGGGACGTTAAGCTTTACGCAATAAGAATAAGAAAAAAATACCTCAAACTGATTGACTTGCGAAATGCATTTTTTCATAAAACAATGCATAGAAAAGAAATACAGAGTAGAAAATTGGTAATTCGAAAAGAGGCAACAGAATTTTTATCCGGGCTTTTGATATCAAAACTAATGACCATAAAGAAACATAATAGAATATCGCTGTTTTTTTTAATGAACATTGCTCTTTTGTCTGAAACACAAGAGCATTTGCAAATTATGAGTGAATCAGTTTTGCACGTGATAAGCTGTTTGCTTTCGCATAATTATTATGTTATAGATAATAAAGAATCATTCACGTGCAATTCGTAGAGATAATCACATGATTTCCAGTGCAATTTGGAATAAATAAGCACTTGTAAATTTTTTCAAAGACTAACAATATTAAACTAACCCGTAGGGCGAATGCAATTTGTGGTCTTTGAAAAATTAACAAGTGCTTATATATTCAACATTGCACGAGAAAAATCATTTGATTACGTATTAATAATTTACATGAAAAAATACGAGATAGCTTATCATAATCATGCAGAAGCAAAGCGCACACTTCAAGTGCAAATATAATTTTACTCAAACCCTGCAAGTGACTTTGTGCGTTCGGTCATAACAACCGCGTACAATAAAAACAATTATGCACCATGATGTTTTCACATCTTTAAGGTGCAAAAAAGTCCAATGTCCGGCTAAACAGTTCAAGGAATCGTTCAGTCTATGTCCGAATCACTTTCGATGAAATGGAATCGTCGTTTGCGAGGTTTAACCATGTTTGTGACTAGTTTCGGCGTAGAATCGCTCGAGTTAAGTGTTAAGCTGGGTCGGCTAGTAATTTTCGATTTCCTTGTAATTCCCTTCTCCGAACACCAAAGAGCAGTACTTTTACAGTGTTTTCGTTGTTAGAGCTGTTTCTCAGCTACTGTATTGTTGTTGCGGTGGCGAAAGAAAACCTAATTGAAATGCCGACCATTGTTTTGCTCGCAAATTTTCAGCGTATCCAAAAGTTGCGAAATCTAAGGCTCGCACTTGATTGGCTGTCTGTGAGTTTCTTTGTTTACTGACCAATCAGAATGTCTGGTTTGTTATACTTCTCTTCACTGAATTAACCCTCTTCTGCACTGAAATACCTGAAAACTGCATTTATCTTAACCAATCAGAACTGAGTAATTTCTTCATGTATATTATTAGGAATAAAAAGGCACTCTTAATTTTTTTCAAAGCCTGAAAACTGCCCACTCATCTACTTCAAATTGCGCTCTTGATCTTTTGAAAACCTGAATTTTGCATCTTTTACTTTTTATTAACGTAATTGCTTTCGAAGAATCATCGCTAACTTTATCTCCGAAAACTACTCGATGTCAAAAGTCCAAAGTGATGTTCTAAAACGTAACAAAGAATATGATTATGGCACCTAAATTTGAGGAAAGGTAAACCTTATTACTATAGAGAAAATTAAGTCGCTTTCTTAAATATTTTACCATTGTTCCTTGTACCAGCGTGCATTCATAATGATATGAAGCGTGCATGAAATATTGAATGCACGGAAAGCGCTCGGTGTCAACTGTAGGTTCTTGGTTGCTGACCGATCTTTGTGCGTGCTTTATGTCGTAGCTGACGTTTGAACCAATTTGTTTTGTAAGATATTCATGGCGCTCGTTTGAATTTTCTGTAAGGGGAAATTCGATCTACTACGCTGCAATGCAAACAGGCATGGCATCGGCACGGACTGGGAATATGGATCACGCTCGCACCAATGAATCTGATCACAAGAATTTACTGCATGAAACAAAATGGAAACGTCTACTCACAGAAAGTCACTTGTATACTTACAGCTCAAAGAGGTGTTTAATTCCAGATGTTTCAATTCTTGATATATCTTTGATCCGATTCTTATTTAATTGCCTGCAAAAAGCACAACAACTTTAAAAAAGATGTGAAAACTTATTGGAATTTTCTTCCTTGTGCTACCTTTGATACTTGAGCGAAGTCTTTCAATTAGAATCATTTGAACACGTTATATTGTGTACTGTTAAAGATCTTCTGAATCGACGCTCACCTTGAACTGAACCCAGTCTCAATTTGTGGCACCCTGTGGTAAGCTTTTGAGAAGACTTACTGTCTCCAAATAAATGGAATTTGATCATGCAAGGATGATTAAAGTCACGAAAATGTAGAAACAAAAAACACGGAGTAGTTCTTTCCAACAATAGAAGGAAATGTTGCAATAACCATCTTTACCAGTTGTCGTTAGAGGGTGTTCAGATATTAGAAACCAGTTTGTAATCTCTGGAGGCTGTGTAATCATTTGTTATCTTATTAAACCATAACAGTTATTGCAATTTAAGAAGAGTACGTATTACAAGGTTATGCGTCAATCAATCGAAGCTTTAACATCCTCCCCAGGCACCCCCGGGTTTTGAACTTTTGAAGATTGGTTCGGTCAAATTCCCGCTCCTAGAGCAAAAGTTATGTTCAAATGCCCCACTTATTTTTTTTTCTTTTCTTCTAAGCAATTCCTCGTAAACTATTTGCCCAAGACGTGCACCTCCATATTCTAAAGATTGAACACTTGTCTTCCACATGAAAGACTCAACACTTCCGGTTCAAATTGCCCACCCCAGCAAGGCAAGGTTTCCCAACCCCATTGGGCACTGGCAACGGTCAAATGACCGTGGATTGCCAAGAGGGAAGGAAGGGGGGCAATTTTGAAGCTAAGAATTGATCGGCGCACCATACTTACAGATGTCCAATAACCTTAGGACCTTTCAAATCTGGTACAGATGTTAGCTTGTTCTCTCGAAGAATGCTGTAGAAATCGTACAAACAACAACAGAAAAAAAAGCAAATGAACAGTACGCTATCGTGTTTGTCTTAGCAATAAGCAATGTCCTTCGCAGGGCCTCGATCAAATGTGGTCCACAAACAAGGAGTACAGGATATAGTATATAAAACATGGCAAAACGTTTTCAGTGCAAACTCAAAGATAACTTTTAAATTGCAGAATTCCGGATGTTTTTAATTCATGACATCTTTACCGCAATACGTTGAAACTTAACCCACTTCAAGCTGTCATGTCGAATCAGAAAAATGTTTCATTTCTTCAGTATCTTATTTTCCTTCCTCTTTTTCCTGTCATACATTATTTAATCTTCTACGTTTGATTGGGAATTTACGACTTTTTAGCGCTACTCCCGATCAAGCGTCGAACAAAGCAATATATTAATTATTAATTAATAATTATTCTTAATAACACCCCAGAAGGAAAAGAATCCGAACCGACCAAAACAGATCCAAAACAACCGAAAGAGCGCACAACCCTGCTCATAGGCGATTCGATGATCTCAAGAATACCTGGAAGAGACCTGGGAAAAGCAGTGGGCCATAGGGTTATAGTCAAGCCTTTCTCGGGTGCTACGACAAAGGCCATGAATCACTATCTCAAGCCAAGTCTGGAATTTTCGCCCAACGAAGTGATTTTACACATTGGGACTAATGATCTTAAAACCAGGGAACCAAAGGCTGTTGCCGAATCGATAGTCGACCTCGCGAGACAGATCGAGAGCACCTACGATACTACAGTCACGCTGCCGGAGTTTGTATGCAGAAAAGATAAGCTTGACCAGGCCGTAAAAACAGCCAACAAGCATCTAGAGAAGTTCTGCCATCAAAACGGATGGAAATTAATTCATCATGAGAACATATCTTATAATGGACTCAACAAAGGTGGACTGCACTTAAACTCTAAAGGTAATGTGCAGTTTTATGATGATTTTAAATCGCACCTAGAATGAGATAATGTGCTGTCCGTCAATGCCGTGCTAAATCGATCAAGCAGCCAAAGGGGCGTAAAATCTGCCTCAATATTGCCACCTTTGCGTGGCTTTAGAATGGCCTCACTCAATATAAATCAATTAACTACACATATAGACGAACTAAGAATCCTATTAGCAAACAACGATATCGATATTATTGCTATAAACGAAACAAAACTGAACGAGAGCATTCACGATCACGAAGTTCATATTCCGGGATACGAAATAATTCGCCGCGATAGACTTACGAAAGGCGGCGGGGGGGGGGTATGCTTCTACGTTAAAAATTCAATCAACTTTACAGTACGATCTGACTACATATGGATGCATTAGAGAATCTTTGCTTGGAAATCCATAAGCCAAAAACAAGACCTTTTGTGATTGTTACGTGGTATAGACCACCTGACTCTCCTATTGGCATTTTTTCACCTTTTGAATCCCTAATTGGGAAATTGGATAGTGAAAATGTAGAATTTTTTGTACTGGGAGACATGAACTGTGACATGGTCACTGCACGATATGACAATGATACATCCAAATTAAAGAATATTGCTGATGTCTACGGACTCGAGCAACTCATCCCTGAACCGACGAGGATAACACCCACCTCGTTAACTTTAATTGATTTAATTTACACCAACTGCTCGGATAAGATCGCCTGTTCGGGAGTTTGTCATGTTGGGATAAGTGATCATAGCATGGTGTATGTTTATAGAAAACTTGCTCTGAACGGGATGTCGAATGGACATAATTCAATAACATACAGAAATTTCCGAAAATTCGATTGCCAAAATTTTCGAGATGATATTCAGTCTCAATGTTGGAATAACGTATATGAGTCTTCCGACCCAAACGAGATGTGGCAGCAATGGAAATGTACATTTCTAGCTATCGCTGACAAACATGCCCCACTGAAAACGATGCGCGTTCGTTCACGAAGTTCTCCGTGGATTACCGCTGAGTTGAAAGATTTGATGCATAATAGAGATATATTAAAAATCAAAGCAATCAAAACAAATGATCCCAACGATTGGGCACTGTTTAAGAAACAAAGAAATTTAGTCAATAAGCAAGTACGCTTAGCAAAGCAAGTTTATTACCAAAATATGTTTAACAAGCACACTAGCGACTCCCGAAAGACCTGGCAGACTATAAACGAGCTAACTTCACGTAAATCTGGGAAAATGTCAGTGACATCACTAAAAGTGAATGGATTAACGATAACTAATCTACTGGAGCTATCAAACGAATTCAACAACCATTTTGCTAATATTGGTCCAAAACTTGCCAGTGAGATAGATTGTGATAGTAGTAGCTATCAACGATATCTTGCCGGTACAGATAAACGGTTTGAGCTCCAACCTACTAATCCAAATAAAGTATTTTCACTTTTAAATAAACTAGACAAGTCAAAAGCAACGGGCCTTGACACAATATCTGCTAGGTTTGTCAGGGAATGCGCTGACCTTATTTGTGTGCCGATATGTGATATTTTCAATCAATCTATTAGCCAAGGGAAGTTCCCAGATGATTGGAAATATGCAAGGGTTACACCTCTCTTTAAACAGGGTAACCGCGATGATGTCAACAATTCCCGCCCAATATCGGTGATTCCAATAGTGGCGAAAGTGTTTGAAAGGATAGTTTACGATCAATTGTATGCCTATCTGGAAGAACATGATATTCTATATCAAAATCAATCAGGGTTTCGTGCTACTCATTCAACTGTAACAGCATTGTTGGAAGCGACAGATTCTTGGGCATATAATATTGACAACGGGAAAATCAATGGAGTCATTTTTCTAGATTTGAAAACAGCTTTTGACACTGTTGATCATCAGATCCTCCTATCGAGATTAAACTATTATGGTATACATGCCAAATCTTTCAAATGGTTTCAGTCATACTTGGAAAACCGCACACAGAAATGTTCTGTGAACGGGTCGCTGTCCAGCAGCTGCTCATTAACTTGCGGTGTCCCCCAGGGGACCATCCTCGGTCCACTATTGTTTTTATTATATATCAACGATCTTCCAAATTGTTTATCAAATTGTGAGCCGAGGATGTATGCTGACGACACACACCTTACATATGCGGGCGGTGATCTTGAGAGTAGACAGCTTTGTCTGAATGAGGACTTAACAAACGTTTTCAACTGGCTACAAGCGAATAAACTCACACTGAATATGACAAAAACCGAATTCATGCTAATAGGGTCAAGGCAGAGACTGGGTACTCTCACAGCTTCACCAACAATTAGAATGAACAGCACTCAGGTGAGCCAGGTTACTTCTACAAAATCGCTTGGTGTGATTATAGACGATAGGCTCGATTGGCATAGTCACATCGAAAAATTAACAAAAAAGATTGCCTCTGGTATCGGGTGCCTAAAGCGAGTCAGGCATCAGATCCCAGCATCGACCTTACATCTGCTTTACCAAGCTTTAGTAAAACCTCACTTTGATTACTGTGACATTGTCTGGGGTAGCTGTGGGATAACGCTACGAGATAAGCTGCAGAAATTACAGATTAGAGCAGCCCGTGTTTTGACATTTTCTAGCTATGATGCCGATGCAACTAAGCTACTTGAATTTTTAAGTTGGAAAAATCTGACAAGCCAGCAGGAAATTCATAGAGTTACCATGAGTTCAAATGTCTGCACGGGCTAGCTCCTGAATATCTTAATTCTAAGTTTAGATGGCGTAACTCTGCTTATGACCTCAGGGACTCTGAAAATAAACTCAATGTTCCTCTACCTCGCACTAACTATTATCGAAAAAGCTTTAGCTATAGTGGAGCCACATTATGGAATAGTCTTCCATGTGATATAAGGAACACAGAGTCTCTGGGGTTATTTAAACGCAAGATCAATGCCACTCTATAACGCACGGCATTCACGGAAAACAGCTTTTAGTTATTAGTTAGTGTTTTAATTTTTAAATAGTTTTAGTGTTTCGTGCTTAAATAAAGATTATACTATACTATACTTCTATACTTTACTTGTGATTGAAAAAAAACTGGGCGACATGACTCAGGATTTAGGGCAACATGACTTCGGGCGAGATGCCTTTAGCGCCACATGGCCGTAAAAAAAAAAATTTTCATATCCTCTTGGTATAGATATAAGTATTTCAGGTTTACAGTATCTGTTTATCTTGCACTTGGTGTCTCACTTACCAGCTATCGAGAACTTTAAACTGTTTAAACGTTCCATCACCTATGGTCTCTAATTCGTTTCCGTGAAGGAACCTATCAGTTGTTAGAAGAGTCAAAATCATTCTTTTTTTCCTCTTTTTTTTTTCTGTGGAGGCGAGGGGGTAGGGGGGAAGAAGGGTCGTATTGCTTCTGCTTTGCATAGATGCATATGAAAGTTAATCAGCCTATCTATTCAAATGTGAAATAAATGAGGCGGGTACCAGAAGTGCTATCCGTGGTTTAGACCACTGTCCATAGAAACGATCGAGGTCTCTTGAAAAGTTCTTTTTAGTAAGTTGTTATTATTATGCAAAGAACGGTGTTCCTTAACGACGATTTACTTACAGATTTGTGAGCTGATCCGTAAGTCCTTCCACTGTACCCTTGTGTATATGATTCAGCTTATTGAAGGACAGATCACTAAAAACGGACAAATGTATAATGACTTGTGGATGGTCGGGATTAGAAAAGTTTCGGCAAAATAAACCTGCTAAGACTGCTTAAGTCAAACGTCAAGAAAAGTGTTTGCATAACAGAACATAACACACAACTTCTTGATCTAGTTAATTGTGTACATATAACTTTAAGACCGCTTTTCTCACGATGCATATCGCGCAGAGACGATCCCTTGGACATCTGAAAAATCAATAATAATATCTAAGAAAAATTTACTCACAGTTCTGTAAGATTTTGCATGGCTTTAAATGTTCCATTTTCAATATCTTCAAGGTGGCACCCACTCATGGAACTGTAAAAAAAAAAGTCGAGAAATAGTTTGAAGTGAAGGAAAGAGTAGGGGAAACTGCCAAACAATGTAAGTGTGGAAAGTTCTGACAGCGGATACATGAGACAAGTCTATCACTAATGAATTCTCTGTCACTTCCAATGCTTTTTTGTTGTTTTGTTTTGTTTTTTTCAGCCAAAGTACAAACAACATTCCTAAGTCATATCTCAATAGTCAAGAGTTTTATTGAAAGAGCTGGATCGCGAGGGGGAACTTCAAGTTTTTAGAATTTATTGAACTGGTAGTTTAAAACAACTTTGTGTACAGGATGGCAGCCAACCTCTAAAGAGGTGAAAAACATATATTTCATCTAAAGTTTGTTGTTGTCACTCTTTGTAAAATTGAACCCGCAAGAAAATAACGTAACTTTCTATGTTGATCCAGCTTTATCAAATTGATTGTAACTCGCACGGAACATGTCTGGTGATAGCAGACACTTTAAAACGAATAATCATTGAATTTCAGGCGTAGTTATTGGTATGGCCACTTTGTCGAAAAAGAAAAAGCCGAATCGACCCAAAGGAGCACAAATCAGTTGGCTAAATAAAAAACATCCGGGAGCTAAAAGCTGGGCAAAAACGTTTAAACCATGTAAAACAAGGGACGTTATCTAAAAGGAATAGTGAGAGAGTAGTCAAGCATGCACGTGACTGATCACGTTCGCACACAGCGTTTTTGTTACAAGTTTCGAAATCATTGGAGAATTTTCTAGAGCTACTAACTTACAGAAGATCCATCTTATTAAAGCCAGCGAAGAAGTCGGATGGCAAATTAGGTCCCAGTGGATTTGAATCAATATTTCTGTAAAAGTGCACAATGAGCAGGATATCCTTGTTAGATAACGTTTGACCGTTTGGTGTATAGACAGGAACTAAGTATTCAAGATGAGTAACTGTGATAGATATATATAATAAAAAAAGATATTGATAGTTAAGAAATTGCGATGGTTATGGAAGAAACATGGTAAGTTTTGAGCTTGAACTTAGAAACAGAGAAAGCAGTTATTATTTTCATCACGAGCGTGTAACTATAGGGAAAAAAAAGAATTTTTCATTAAGTATTTAAACCAATACTTTCGGATCCCCGCTCTGATTCGCTGGCAATGAGTTAACGAGAACTGGATCGTGGACTAGGCTTATAGGTCCATATTTCCATAACTTCCCTATATCTTTCATAGTTGTCTTTTTTTTTCCTTTTACTTGCGCGACATATATTATTGATTCTCTAAGCATGTGGAACAGGATAAAAGGTCATACTTACAGTTTTCGAAGCCGTTTTAATCCTTTGAGAATGACTTTTGCGTCATTACTTGATAGAAAGTTGTGTTTGATAACGCTATGCAAGTAAATTTTTAACATTGACTTTTAATGAATTTACTAAGTTTTAAAACATTTTGAAAAACGTCCATTAGGTAAGAGACATAAGCCAGCAAACACCGTAAATTTTCTCTCCATATACTTTTATTGTGATTGCTTCACATTAACTAACAGCTTAAGTTGCAGACCTGACGATCTTTTTTTGTAGAGAAAAAGAGGAAATTCATATTTGCTTGCATTACATTTATCGAAGGTCTTCTGTGTTTGCTTGCGATATAAAGAAAAAAAGGGCGATCTGACGAAAAAGCTACAATTTAATGTAAGGATAAAAATCAGTGGCGAATTTTAATATGTTTATTCTATCTTTTCAAAAATACATCATTAGCAAAACTCACAGCTGAGATACACTTTCCGGAAGGAAGAAACTCCCTGAAATTAGGTTGTCGGCAAGATTTCTAGGGAAAAAATTGTAAGTTCCAAAAATATGAAGCTCAGAAATTGCATATCACATCGTTAATCTAAAATTTATATATTTAGTTACTTTAAGCTTAAGATTTTGAAGCAGTAAATAGATTCACAATTATAAATTAGAGGGATTGGGATTAGTGAAAACACAGGAGCTGAAAAATTTGTGGACAGAAAATGCTTTTAAACGGACAAACATATCAACATACTCATTCATTATAAGAAAACGCATTCTTACACTATTTCCAGCTTATCCATATTCCTGAAAGTGTTGTGGGGAATGCGTCTTAATAAGTTATTCGACAAGTCACTAGAATGAAAAAAATTATTACAATTATTAATCAAAGCTTGCCGAATTAAAATACATGCAAAATTTGCTTCGATTCACTGCACTCCATTTGAACATTTGTACATGAAAGTAAATGATAAAAAATTATTCATTCAGATAGATTAATATAGTTTTGTTTTGTTTTGTTTTGTTTTTTTCAAGAAGCTTACAGATAATCAGTAAAATCTCATAGTGCTAAAACTCTGATAGTCTCTCCATAAAAAAAAATCCCTATTTTCTTTTTTTTTGTGGTAGGTATCGGAATGCTAATGTCTGGTCATCTTCTAAACTCTGCTTTTAGAATTCTCATCTCTGACTTCAGACTAAGTGTTTTGAGAAATTTTCATTGTTTTTGAAATTCCAAGCAGTGCCCCAGTAATCAAATGACTGTTTGTTTCCGCTAGAAGATTTATTCGGGTTTTAAAAACAAGTCTCTGAAAGAATCAAACATCTTGGGAAATAAAAATTTTCAACTCCCCTTCAAATTTTGCATGCAGTTAGGCACTCAGGGGGATGCACAAAAATGCTCTTTTAAAGGGCATGGTAATAACGGCTGCTTGTTCGAAGCTTGGGGCCTCATTTTCATACAAAAACGTCGCAAAAAGAGAGTGAAATGTTTATTTCTCTATCTCAAGCTAAATACAACATTACAAATTGGCACTTCTACCATACATAGTAACATCATTCATCTTCACATTGATACAGTCAATTTTCCCTGGGAGGGAAGTTGAACACACTAACAGATTATTCATTTCGGTACAGTTCCGGTCATCTTTGTTGTCGGGTAAAACAGGGAAAACGTTTATCTGAATTTCTCCAAAAGCACACCGATTCTGGAACTGAAACTAGCCACATAGCTGGTTATAATATTCTAGTTTTTAAAAATGTTAAAATCTTTGCGGGCCTGCCTTTACTTTCCATAGGAGCAATTCGCGAACGAAGCTCAAAAATCAGATATTGCATAATTTGGCGATGTTTACATCGAATGTTCTCGACAACAAATGTTTCAGAAAAATGAAACATCTAAAGCTTTGAAAGAATGTCATCTTATGAGCAATATCCCGAAGAGAAATCTCGCCTCTGCTTGTCATCTTTTAAAAAAAAATTGATCAACCTTCATGGAGGACTACTCGACGTAACTACAAACATATATCTCAAATCGTGTGCATATCATCCAGATTCCGAGTGCTGCACCTTCTTTCATGGGAATTTGAGCGATCGGAAGTCCTCCGAAGATACACTGTTATACTTGTATGTCATTTGAAACATGTTAAGTCGGCTGATCTACATGAAACTATACTCACACCAGTCATTTGTCATAAACATATACGTTATCACGATGGCGTGACACTGTATTTCTCCCTGAAGTTTCTATCGGTCGCTCCAAAAAAGACGAGAAATTGGTATTTTTCGTATATGTCAGCAGATTTCCGCGCACTCTGAAGTAAAAACAACCGAAAAAAAAAAGAGGAAAACCCCGATTGAACGCTCGTAAACACTGAGAATCTGAGAGTATCAATCGTAACCTGTCAGCGGCAGAACTACATGTAAAACCCAGTTGTAACAATAGCAAATGAACGACATAGGCATCTCCCTACAAAGAGCATATTCGGGCAGTTATCATTTCCTTGTGACAGGAACTAAGATAATTAGAATCATCTGAAAACTGTCAGAAAACTGTTAGAAAATTTGCATAAGATATGATGAGGAGAGACTTATCACCGCCGCAGTGTAATCGAGTCAATAAATGTTTTCTTCTATGTCTTGTTAGAG
This sequence comes from Pocillopora damicornis, assembly GCF_964200805.1. Lineage (NCBI taxonomy): Eukaryota > Metazoa > Cnidaria > Anthozoa > Scleractinia > Pocilloporidae > Pocillopora > Pocillopora damicornis. Next base: position 28,057,637 of record NC_142673.1, read on the forward strand.
AAAATATTATAACAAAGTTCGAAATGAAAGATTAAATGAAATCATAATGTCATAATTCCACCTTTCAAACAACTTATTATCCACACGCAAATCGCAACTCGTAACTTGAACGAAACTCCCCATGGTTAATATGTAATCTGGATTGCTTCAGGACCTTCAGGAAAAAGAACAGTAATTTCATCACCATTATTTTCCATACTTTTCTCCCGGATATCTTTTACAAGCTTACAGAAAGATGAATATAGCGCAATCTCCCAGTGATTTACACGAGAGGAAGACAAAGGTCTCTCTAATTTTCCCCTGAGGTGGCCGGCTCACCAGGAAGAAACAGGAGATCGTTTGGTCCACTAACGTTAGTCTGTGGAGATTATCAATCTAATAACTGAGAAGATTGTGCCCTTTGGTTCATCAGTGACAGCATTAATTATTTCAAACATGTATTTCTCGGTCCAAGCGACAACAAAAATAGTTCCTTTGTAATTTTGTAAGCACTTCCTGTAGCATTTTATTGTCAAGGGAAATAAATCTCAAGGTTCAAAGCCAATATAACGTTCCAGCACGAGAAAGACTCCCTGAAAAAAAGCAAAATTTCTAGAGATTGGTTGTGATGAAATCCCTGTTCCATTTGCTGTACTGCAAGGATACTGAGTAGTTCAAAATCTCCACTTTTTTATGATTTTCGCGCGAGTCGTACAAATTGCTATTATTGGCGACTGGGTTTTACATGTAGTACTACCGCTGACAAGTTGCAATTTCTGCTTTCATATTCTCAGTGTTTACGAGCGTTCAATCGAGGGTTTTTTCTTTCTTTTTTGGTTGTTTTTACTTAGAATGCGCGGAAATCTGCTGATATACCGAAAAATGTCCATCTCCCGTCTTCTTTGGGACGACCGATGAAAACTTCATAGGGAAATGCAGCGTCACGCCATCGTGACAACGTACATGTTTATGACAAATGACCAGTGTGAGGATAGTTTCATGTAGATCAGCCGACTTCAACATGTTTCAAATGACATAAAAGTATAACAGTGTATCTTCAGAGGACTTCAGATCGCTCAAATTCCCATGAAAGAAGGTGCAGCACTCGAAATCTGGATGATATGCACACGATTTGAAATATATGTTTGTAGTTACGTCGAGTAGTCCTCCATGAAGGTTGATCAATTTTTTTTTAAAAGATGACAAGCAGAGACGAGATTTCTCTTCGGGATATTGTTCATAAGATGACATCCTTTCAAAGCTTTAGATGTTTCATTTTTCTAAAACATTTGTTGTCGAGAACATTCGATGTAAACATCGCCAAATTATGCAATATCTGATTTTTGAGCTTCGTTCGCGAATTGCTCCTATGGAAAGTAAAGGCAGGCCCGCAAAGATTTTAACATTTTTAAAAACTAGAATATTATAACCAGCTATGTGGCTAGTTTCAGTTCCAGAATCGGTGTGCTTTTGGAGAAATTCAGATAAACGTTTTCCCTGTTTTGCCCGACAACAAAGATGACCGGAACTGTACCGAAATGAATAATCTGTTAGTGTGTTCAACTTCCCTCCCAGGGAAAATTGACTGTATCAATGTGAAGATGAATGATGTTACTATGTATGGTAGAAGTGCCAATTTGTAATGTTGTATTTAGCTTGAGATAGAGAAATAAACATTTCGCTCTCTTTTTGCGACGTTTTTGTATGAAAATGAGGCCCCAGGCTTCGAACAAGCAGCCGTTGTTACCATGGCTACAAGAGTGCTGCGCCCTTTAAAAAGAGCATTTTTGTGCATCCCCCTGAGCGCCTAACTGCATGCAAAATATGAAGGGGGTTGAAAATTTTCACTTCCCAAGATGTTTGATTCTTACAGAGACTTGTTCTTAAGTTCTTTTAAGGCAACCTTGTCGTCAAATTTCTATTACAGGTAGGCATACATATTGTAAACGTTATTGCAAATATATCACCGCGCAAGGATCTGTAATACTAACAGCGAAGCTTACACTATTTGGTTAATCCCTTTAATACATGTCTAATGGTTATTAAATTTCACAAAAGCTTAAAATAATAATAGCAACGATGATAGTGATAATTATGATAACAATAACAATAAATATACTAGCCTATTAATTTTAAGCTGAATCTATCCCATACTTTAAAATTATTTACTTACAGTACTTTTAAAACAGTTAGGTTCCTGAAGGAGTCTTCTGAAATCGACTTTAAAGAACAACTCGAAAGTTTCCTAATGAAGAAATTGACAATAAAATTAGTTGCAACACTTTTATTATTTTAAAAGCACGAAGCTACGCTAAAAAGTTAAGAAAAACATATTTTGGAAAACTAAACAAAGGTTTCAGATGGGTGTTATTGCCTGGTAAATTTTTAAATGTGCTTCTTTTTTTTTTTTTTCTTATTCAACAGATAAACCAAACATTGCTTTCAAATAGCAAACCTAGCTCAAACCATGACTCGGTTCCCTTTCTGAAGAAAGGTTTAGTTTTTTTAATCACTTACAGTTCAATTGTATTGCTTGGGATTCCAGTCGGAATGTATCCATGAACTTGGCATTTAACTACCACACGGGTCCTACCGAAATTGGTACATTGACAGATTTTTTGGCTGCAAACATCACTCTCGCAAGGTGTTACAATCCACAAGACCAAGATAACTTGTATCAGGCCAATAAACATCATTACTGAGTCCACAGTAATCTGCTTGGATCAAAATTAACTTGATTAATGATTCAAACACCGTTGCGGATTTAAAGAAAGTAACCAAGCCTACGAGAAAGATCACATAGCGTGTTTACCAGTCAGTATAGTTTCAGTTTTGATGATCTTCAATGCTTCTAGAAAGAAACCTGTGCTTTTCGATACAGCTCTCTGTAATGATCTATTTTGAAATTTGGGTCACTGTAGAAAGAGTTGTCTTGAACAGATCGCTCTGCCAATTCATAACGATGCTTCTCCATCCGCGTAAGAAAAAGAGCCTCTCTACTTATTTAAAGATCCATTGAACCAGCCTCAAGTTAAGATGTATGCACATAACGAACTGACGCCATTTATTCTATTCCTTGCAATGACTGTGACAACGAATACATCGGACAGACCAAACGTCAGTGTGGTACACGGTTAAAAGAGCACCAAAAAGCGGTTTTTCTTTGCAAAAAGGAAAATTCAGCTTTATCAGAGCATACATGCCTAACCAACCATACAATTGGGTGGAATAATTCTAAAATTATCACCACTAATCGGCGTCACCACTAGCGCCTTTGTTTGGAGGCTTGGCATATTAACTCCGCCCAAGCTCCTTTTAATCGTGACGATGGCGGTTTGCTTCCTGACACCTATTTACACCTCGTCAGAAAAAGGCCGCTAATTAGTGATCATATAAAAGGACCTCTTGTTGCAGCATTTAGATCACCCCTGATGAAGGCACTAGACAGGAGTGTCGAAACGTTGGGCCTATGAATTGTAACTTTTTCAGTTACATTCATTAAATCTGCAAACCAGAGTAGCATCAAACTATGTCTGATAGATAAACATGTTATGCATCAAGAGACTCACCTGAATGTTCTTCACGGGTAAGTGAGTCAACAACAGACTTCTTTGAATAGCGAAAAGATGTTATCAACTCGATGTCTAACGCTGAATTGAATGAAATCGGCTGAGTTTATTGAGCTTCATCAAGTTAATGGGAAGTTTTAAATTTAGAACCGCCCTGCATTTCAAAATTGTGACGTATTTTCCTTTAGAGAAAGGATCGAAAGTAAAGATTTACATACTTTTTTCGCACTAATGCACCCTAAAGATATTGAATATTGAAGGAGGGTCTAATGAATTTGTGACTTACCTGCGAGGGAGTATTTCTAACTGATATAAAATAGGACATGAACAAAACATAGCTATGTGAAGACGATACACAGATACATTCATATTTGATTAAACACCATCGACAGTTCAAGTATCGTCCCGAAGTGTCGACGTCAGTGTTTTTCATTTTCATAAATTAAAGAAACCGAAATGCCTAAGAACTACGCTTTGTCATGTTCCGTGAAGCAATGACAAATGTCGACATAGACGCACGCAGAGCGGAACAGAAAGGTTGTTTCGACACTTAAGATTGTTCATGTTAATATATTGCACGCGATCTTCTATTTCGAGAGCAAAACCAAGTTTGAAACGTCCAAATAAACTCAAGTTGTCAAGCAAGAATGAATAAATAGGTGACAATAAACGTGTCGTGTCCGACCTCATTCTCATTTGCATGTAATTCGTTTACAAAGCGGAAAATTGCATCAAGTGTGGTTGTACTGCTTTGGATCACGATGATTTTCAAGCATGATTTAAAACACTTTTTGCATTACATTTTCTATGCACCGCTTATATATTTCATAATAACACGTCCCGTACGTACCCTTGGCCGTATGAAATAAACAAAAAGAAAAAAAAACTTTTTTCACAAACATTTATACTAATAAGGAAGAGCGTCTTTTTCTTTTAACGCCCAATTAGCATTGTTCCCAATAAACTGCTGAACGAGCAATTATTTGAAGAGGTTGCTTCCTGTTTGGTTCATGAGCTAATCTTTCTTACTTTCGTTTGTACTGCTTTGGATCACGATGATTTTCAAGCATGATTTCAAACACTTTTTGCATTCAATTTTTTACGCACCGCCTATATATTCCACAAGAGCACGTCCTGTACGTATCCTTGGCCGTATGAAATATACAAAACGAAAAAAAGCTTTTTTACAAACATTTAAACTAATATGGAAGAGCGTCTTTCTTTTAACGCCCAATTAGCATTGTTCCCAATAAACTGCTGAACGAGCAGTTATTTGAAGAGGTTGCTTCCTGTTTGGTTCATGAGCTAATCTTTCTTACTTTCGTTTGTACTGCTTTGGATCACGATGATTTGCAAGCATGATTTCAAACACTTTTTGCATTCAATTTTTTACGCACCGCCTATATATTCCACAAGAGCACGTCCCGTACGTACCCTTGGCCGTATGAAATAAACAAAACGAAAAAAAGCTTTTTTACAAACATTTAAACTAATATGGAAGAGCGTCTTTTTCTTTTAACGCCCAATTACCATTGTTCCTAATAAACTGCTGAACGAGCAGTTATTTGAAGAGGTTGTTTCCCGTTTGGTTCATGAGCTCATCTTTCTTACTTTCGCTTCCGGTTAGCTTTTTTACATAATTACATGATTGAAAAATATTGGTAGGTTTGGAACTATTGTTAAATTGTAGTTAATTTCACAAATCTTGATTACGACAAAAGATCGACAAAGACTCGTTGAACAACACCTGAATAACAAGGTAAGTGATCTTTCAATTCAACGGAATTTCAACTGAAGAAAGCGTCGATGCACGAGGGATTTAAGAGTTCTTCATTGTACGTAGAGGCGGGCGCGGGAGATAAACATAGCGGCCCGTGTCTGGAGAGTCAAAGAAATTAAAAGTCCGTAAACCTATATGAGTTCGTCATGTTTTTATTTGAGGTCGAGATATGACTGATTCAGGGAAAGTCAAAATTGAAAATACCAGGAAAGAAAATGGAATAGACTGGATTTTGAGCTAAGTCTAACATAATGTACCACGACTTTCGACTCACAATACATTTCTTTCTAATGTTCCTTCCTGAAAAGAAATATGTTCTATCATTTGATAAACAAAAAGACAAATATATCTCGCAAAAACGCTGCCAGATATGCATAGTCAATTTTCAGATGATCTTACTAATTCCATCGGTTATGCTTGAACATATTTTGTCAATAGTTTTACCAAAGTGATCATTCATTTCCCGGCACGGAGATTGATAACTTTCGTCTCCATTTCTATGAGAGGAGTTAGTATACTTCAATTTTCGTTTATTCAGGAAACGGTTCACTGCAAAGATAGATCACAGTTTCTGAATTTATAGATAAACCTACTTCATGAAGAGGGTTGTAGATATTTATATCAAGAAGATGTTAGTTTTTATTACATTACAACTTTTTGTAGGTCCTTATGGACAACTTTCTATCCATCGATTTTATCTCAGTAGTATCGAAGGATTAACTTTAATAAAAATGAACTTGTCTTCCTACAAATACGTATAACACTCGGAAAATTTACTCAGCTTTTACTAACGTACTTGTTTTACATGCTTCTTAATTTACAAGGTTGCTAGGAATAATAGGTGTAGGTTTTTTATTTTCATCAGAAAGATTGGTTGCGTCGTACATTAAAATTAATTATTCTCCACAGATATTGCTATCCACTTCTTGGATACGAAGAAAATGATGATTTCAGCCAATCAACAGTGGCGAACTATCTCCTTGAACTTGTTCCTTTTCGTTATCGTTGGAGGAGCAGGATATCCCTCGGGAATAGAATTTAAAAATGCGTCGATCTGTGATGGTTAGTTGTTTCATTTCATTGTTATTGAAACTGTTTCAGTGAACTCTGAACATTTTCCTGTTATTAAAACAGGATAGGAAAGGGTGGTCGGCGGTACGCATTCGGAGTCGACTAAGTGCAATAAGGTATCAAAGTCTGGAGTGGGTTCAAAAAGTATTACTGTGACATGCGCATGAAAACGATAAATAGATAAACCAAATATATAGCAAATACATACCGAAGTCCTAGCTTGTAGCAGTGGCGACCAGTTGTTATTCAACACCTAATGTGAGGGGATCAGTCGTCGCTGAAAGGGAATAAATATGGGGTGGGGGGCTAGAGATTATTGACAGAGCTTTAGAGGGAGATAAGGCAGATTTCATTGTGACGCAATTAATAAATCTCTCCACCCAGAAGCAGTCCATTGGTAAACTTCAACAATCAGACGAACAAAACCGTTCCAAAAAGGGGAAGCTATTGAGCTATTGTTTGTCTCTCCTTTCCTACGTTTTTGTTGTGTTGCATCATTTATCCGTCAGTCATCTAAGATATTAAAGATAGAATCAAATTCATGCGTTTATTCAAAGCTTCAATGTGGGAATCATTTTTGGTTCTTCAGCAAAGACAATCCCCTGGTCATTATATTTTAACGAGTCTAGAAACTTTTTATGATCATGATTTTCTGACGAGTTTACCAGCCTTTTTAAGATGGTCTGGAACACACTAGTGACACTCTCTCAGTGAAATTTTCGATTTGTCGACAGGCTTTCATGACCATACAGAAAAAATCAAAATATCTCCATGGCCTTTTATAGCGACTGGAACTTTCGCCACGATAAGTGTAACACTAACCCCCGGTAAGTTGATTACAGAACTAAAGAGAATTATAACATGATTTCGACAGATTTAGACATTAGGCGTGCTCTGATTGGTCAGAAATCTATTGTATATTTACCTGTAAACTCATAGAAAGTGAAACATCTTTCCCCTTTATCAAATGGCGCCTTACTGGGCGAAATCCCAGAATGTAATTTTTTAAAGGCATTTGGTTTGGAGAAAACCAAGAGGACACTTTGAACGTCAAAAAACAACGACAAATATTTCATTTTTTTAGCATGATCAAATCTTTCTTTTAAAACGCAGTTTAGCTAACTGGTTGCTCCGTCTTAAGCCTCTATTTTTCGCTCCGCAGTTATAATAAAAGAGCTTCTGTAATTCTCGACTAGAATTCCCTAAAGTGCTCGCTGAGAATGAAAAGTTGGTATGTTTTTGCTTCAAGAAAATTGTAGCGACAAACTAAGTGGATTTTCATCTAGATGTTTAATAAAAATAATATTTATATAAAAAAAAGATACTTGCAAAGTGAATTTACTCTAAAGATTTAGGGCAATGTCGTTTACTGTCCGCGAGTTCAGATGCAAAGGTTTAAGAGTTTCAAAAGTCGCGTTTTTCCATTAATTATGAGTGTGTTGTGCTAATTCAAAAGAATAAAGGAATTTTTTTCATTGTAGAATTTATTTGTGGTTGTCCCGCGTGCGCTCGTCTATCACGTCCTATTTTGGTTGAAAAGAAATTTTCCAAATTTTCGATCCTCAGCGGTCAGTCTGTAAGTCATGACGTCGAGCCGAATATTTTCCCATCCGACCCTCGCTCTCAATTTATTATAACATAGTATTTTAAATTGTATTTTTTAATGAGGCTCTAAGGGTTTCTCTAGAGTGTGAATAAAAAAAATTGGCACAATACTATGTAACAAAGGGGTAAAAAAAAAAAGAAGAAAGCTGATCTAAAGGAAAGGGAATTCATATACATAATGACGGGAAAAGTGTTGATGCACCTTTAAAACTGGGAACTAACGGTAGAAAGTCTAAAGAAGAATTTGCCATTTAAATTCAGATTTATTCAGACTTGTTTCAGAAAATAGGGCACAATAATCGCAATGGTACAATTTTAGCATAAAAGCTGCTTCCCTTTCAACTCCTCGCCACGTGAACATCGACAGTACCTTATCAATAGCTAATGCTTTTGTTTCCTTCAGCTGTTGATGTCCTTGACGCGTACTCGAAATACATAATAAAGTCAGAATCGGACGGAAAGTCTACCTTCAAGGGGAGGGAAAATGTTTGCAAAAAAGCAGATTTCCAAGAGTTATGCAGCTTACCTGCAGACGGTAAGTAGGGTATATGAATGATCAGAATGAAAATGTAATGCTCGGTTCAAAATTGATAAAGTTGTTAATGCAGTGGCAGATCAAGTAAGTTTGACTGATCTGTCTATGCGTCGACCTTCTGTTCTATTCGAGTCTAGAATCTTCTTATACAGGAACAGAATACTGAAACTTCAACAGTTCATGCTCTGATCTTTTAATTTGCCAAATCTGATCTCCCATCCCTTCGTTTTCTTTTGAAAACGCATACTCTTTAAAACGTTTTGACAAATCATCCAAACTAAAAACGTCCAATTACAAGAACGCCGATGACAGTAGAAGCTCTTGGACACAGTCAGTTCAAACACGCCAGTCGTTTTAATCTAGACATGCGTAATGGCTTCCAGTGGTCGATATGCAGCTCTGCACTCTGCACAGGTTTTTCCTTTCCTCCATTCAAATTAGGACTCTAGTACTAAAATAAAGGCTTTCCCTTTAGATCTATCTGCGCCTTGAAAATATTTAGGCCATTACTGTTTCCTCATGGTGGCTTGCTGCTGTGATAGGCACGGCTTTTCACGAATCGTGAAATTTGAACATTTAGATATATATCCTAGCCAAATCGTTACGTTATATCATAAAACCCCAGGATGGATTTCGTGTCAATCAAACCACTTACTGTTTTTCTCCAAAGGAACATCTGAAAAATTCAGAAAAAAGCATATATTTTGAGCTGATGATTTATTTCGACGCTATCTTGCTGTTAACAATTGGTTCATACGTCAGCGTGCTTTCATCGAGATATGAAGCTCGTGGGAAGTTTGGAGAGCACGAAAGATGCGTAAGAGTTGCTCGAGGCGTAGCCGAGAGCAACTCTAGCTTCTTTCGTGTTCTCCAAGTTTCCCAAGTGCTTCATATCTCGATGAACGCACAGCTGACGTATGAAGCAATTGTTTTATAACATTTTCAACCCGATGGAAAATCTTTTTCTCGACGGATTTGTTTGCTGACATCTGAGCGTGAACAATAGGAATATGAAGCACGCTCGAGCAATAGAATTTAATTAGACAAATTTACCAGCTGTTATAATTGTTGTTGAAGTTGCTTTATTGCTGATGCTTATAACTACTATTTCCTCCTTTTTTTCTGTACCCTTTCCTGATCTACTTGTTTCCTTTCTTTTAGAGACTCACGTGTTCACTTACTCAGGTAAATTGGCAGCAATTCCATCATTTTTCAAGGTAATAGATTTAGTGACATGGGCGAGTTTCAAGCCTCCTTATTATAATCCTTAGCTTCTATTCACATGTATTTTTTCTGGTTTTATCGCATTACTTGTTTTCTGGTCATTCAGTAGTTGTTAACTTTTTCTTGGCACTAATGAGCATTAGATTAAGTTCTGGTTGATTTGAGTAAGTCATAGTGTTAAGAAACGAGAAACAGGTTAAATAAATATACGCACCCGATTAAAAGGCACACTCCTTTCTTTCTTTTCTTGAATTGCCAGATGCTGACCTTTAATGGAAGACTGCAATATTTTAACCAGGATGGTATTATGTTTTTTTGTCTTGATTTCGTGGCTAAGGGACACTAGACTGAGTCGAACAAGGGATAACGACCAAGTCAAAGATGAGGAGAAACGCGAAGGCATAGTGGAGGAAAACAAGTATTTTCTTGCAGAAGCTATCGTTACATCTCTCATAAAAAATAATTTCATCATCAATGTGACGAAAAACGAAATTACTTAATCATTTAGCTGCTCAATCGCTTAAGGAGAACGTCAGGGACATATTTAAGTAGAACATAGGATAACAAGCGTAAGTCTGGTATATGATATACGATAGGCCAGCGATTGAAGTAGTATAGATATCTAATTTAAACTGCCACTATGAAAATAAATTCAGCTTTTACTCTTACGGTATCTGTCTTCTCATACATTTCCCTAATTTAAGCAACCCCCCACCCCCTCCCCCCTTCCCCCTTCCCCTATTTGATCTTCTGTACGCAAAAGATAAGTATAAGCGATTAGAGGTTCAGCCCTCTTTTGGGGGAAGGAGGTGAAATGCAATGAGTGAGGAATGCAGTTTGTAAAAGTTTAAAAAAAGTGGCGGCTCATGGTTGTTACCTTTTTAACTCGTGAATTGCGTGCATGCGCAAGGGTGAGTTGTAGATAGGATGTGGAGAATGGTACTCGCTCGCCCGCTCGATTGGTCGATTCCTGTAAACTTTTTTTTCGATTTTGGGCTTTTGAGTGCATTTAACAGTTTTTGATGAGTAATAAACAAACAAAATGAATGGCGACCTTTGTTGCCAAGAGTAGTGGTGGGGCGAAAAAGAAGCCAATGATAATCTTAAAAGGGTTTTTTTTTTTTTTTTTTTTTTTTTTAACAAGCGGCGCCAGCGACTGGCAGGCGTGCAAGGATTCACCCTGAAATAAGAGAACAACCTTCGTTTTCCATAAAATTGTAATTTACAATCCTTGAACTTGAAAACAATCCGAAGATGCATTTAAAATATCTCTTACTCCGAAGCGCTCGAAGTTTACAGGTGTTCAAAGGCTTTTTCTGTTATGGCGTGAGCTTGGGGACAAAATCGATCATTACATTTCTTATCGTGTGTTTTTCCTGCGTGAAGCAACAAAAGGTGCCAGCGACTAACGAAATTACAAGTTAACACGAAAATCAAACAACACCTAAACAAATAATTTTGGCTACCGATTTGCAGTGAATTTTTAAAAGAACAATTTTCTTTTAAGTTTCAAGACAATCTGAAGATTCAAAATAAACATTACGTACTAAAATGCGAAATTTATACACCACAAAATTGATAAATAGGCCTGAAATGAAATTCTGTCTTGTTCTTGATTATACGTTGCCTAGCACGTGACCAAAATCTACCCAGGCGGAATTCCAAAGTGACGGTAGCAGTCTGGGCTTAGTAATATCGCTCAAAAGTCGTTCCCGTTTGTCTCATTTGATAAAGACGGAAACATTAACGCTTTCATTAAGACAGTATCGCCTTGATTTTCCGAAATTTACATGATAGACAGTAAATTTCACTTTTCACCCACATTTACTTCCAACCATTTCAGCTGAACCAGAAACAATAATGATATTGGTTAAAACACATGACATCATCCACCCTTGTCAAATGCAATAGCATTATTATTTCCATTGTAATGCCTTCTCATCCCAACGTTATTTTGTTTCTTTGCTACATTAGCGAACACTGAACTACTGCTCCTACTCTATATATGACAATCAACCACAAAATTCCCAAACCCTAACCCTAAGCAACATTAAATATAATCCAAAAATCATGTAAGTCATCTGTCAATTCACGAGTTTGCTCACAGAGCACTTCGATTGTCCCTTATTGTGGACTTATTTCATCATAGAACATTATATTGCCCAGTGATCGCCAATCAAGGAGTTACGCTGAGAACGTCTCAAGTCCAACCATATACCTTTGCTTGATCTCTCGGACTTTGAAGGGAGCACCGTGTGTTATATGCTTTTTAAGAGTCTAAAGGCTTAGGTCCGCTTCTTTGCACTCTTGGAATATCTATTCTATATTTCTATTTCAAATGGTAGACAACTTTGCTTTTTTTTTTCTTTTATTCGCGCGAACTGTTCCTCTCTCCTGACTGCAACCCGTTTTTGATTCTTGTTTTATATTGAAGGCTGGCTCATTTCGTAGTCACAGCGGACTCAAACCAACTTTGTCCCCAGTATCCCTTTTCTTACCAGCCCCTAAGAGATCAAATCTCTCACTGCCTACTTTCAGCCGTTTTGTAACAGTTGTTAGTAAACTAACCAACCCACCCCACCCCCCCTTTTCTTTCCTATGAGTTGTCCACCTCCCTTTTGTACTTGGAGGTTGACACAAGCTGACGTAGTAACAGTAAAACATCAATCACTAATGTACCTGATAAGTATTCAATTTATTAGTATTGTTCATTAAGTTTGGACTCTGAGACCTTATCTTACAGTATTTTTTGTTCCAAGATGACTTTTTTGATTATCAAATATCTAAGTGACTCACTTTGTAAACAGGTCGTCAGTTCGATTCTATTTTGAAGTGATATATTACTCCCTCTTATCTATTCGAACTCGTTCTTTAAGGGTGGGGTGTAACTGATTTCCAGTTTATACTCCCCTAGGTAAGTTAATTGTTGACAATTCTCTTAATCAATATCATAAAGTCGTTGTTATCAGAAACGTTTCGCAATTTTAACACAAAAATGTTTCCATCCTACTGTCTAATCTATTTCTTTAATTTGTCCTCCTCCTCGTGAGTCAGCTACTCATTCTTGCCTTTTAGTACACGTTGAACACCGCATCAAAACAGAGAAACATGATATACTCTTCATTGAAAAATTGATTTCTTGCTTTAACAGTCAGCATCTAATGGTTTAAGGAATGAAAACAGAAGTAGAATTTCTTTAACGTAAACACATAGATTACTCTGTCTTGCTTCTCTGTGGAAGCAACGACCACTATGATATGAGCATTGATGAAAATCATCATCATTATTACCATCATTTGCAGAAAATCACTGTAAATATGGATACGGGAGCAATGGTTGGTGAAATAGTAAGCTGAATAGAGATAAAGATAGAAAAAAATTCAAACAAAGAGACAAACAAACAAACAAACAAAATAGGAACAGCGCAGCAGAGCCACCTTATAACAATCTCAAGCGCTGTAAGCACATGGCTGGTTGAACACCTATTTATTAATTGATTACCTTCAAAAATGGTGGAAGTTCTGTTAATTGTGTAGAAATAGTCTTCACTTGAGTTTCTGGGAAAAAATAGACATGCTAGTAAATAAATAACAGCCGATGGTCTATCCGCATAAAGTTTCATTTTGTATTATTTTTTTCGCTTCAAAACACCTTACCACCGGCAGGAAAGTTGCACAAGTCTGGATGGCTTTCGCATAAATGGTCATCCCTGCCTCTAATAACCGCGTTGCTTTCCGATTCTAACCCATACTCGTATTCAATAGTGACATCAAGGACATCTACAGCTGTCGGAAACAAACACCAGTAAGAAACATGGCGCAGTATGCCCTCAAGTGGGGAGAGTTTGTAAAGCTGATGTTTCGAGCATTAGCCCTTCGTAATAGTGCCAAATCAAAAATTTTTGACTTTTTTTCCTTTTGATAGAATATTGAGACATAACTTTTATTTCTATTTTAATCCTGTCAACAATAAAGAGAAAAATGAAACTGAGCCGCAATTTTGCTTTTCCGACAATGTTGCAGTCTGTGGCATGGCTTAGTTTTTCTGTTTTCGGCGGAAGTCTAAAAATTGAACGTGCGACCTAACAATTTTACCATTTCTCGCGCGATAATTTATCATTTCTCGTGGGATAATTTCCATTTATTGCACGATAATTTCCCATTTATCGCGCGATATTTTGGTTTTATCGTGCGATACATGAGATTTATCGCCCGACAACAAAAAAAGAGAAAAATTGCATGTCCTCTGTGGACCACCGTATGTTTCGGTATTGTTTTGCTCATTTTTGTAACATGAACGCGATCCCGACCAGGCGGGTTACCTCGCCATGACATGTTTACATTGCAAACCGTCACCCTGGCTGACAGGGTTAGCCTACCCAGCAGACCGGGCAACCCGCCTAAGTGGGTCATCTTATCTACCATATAAACGTGATCAAGACTAACTAAGAGATTATAGGGACAGGCCGGTTTCCAATCCCCCCCCCCCTTCCCCCCAAATACGCGGGTAACCTCACCTTACCTAGGGTATCCCACCTCCATGTAAACAGGCCATTAATTTGTGATATTCAAGATGTCAATTTCGCAATAAACCCTACGCTAGATGAGCGGATAATCGGTAGATTTTATTAGATGTTTCATGGTTAATCACACAAAAACGTTCACTTCCCTTGCATCAACATTACATAAATCCATTTTTAATAAAATGGCAGCGAAAAAGCGATGTACTCTCATCAAATCAAGTATTATTACGTCGAAACAACGTGGCGCTAACACAAGGAACCGATTACTGGTAACTCGTTCATTGCAGAGAGATACGGAAAATGTCAAACATTCCAAGCATTTCAAGAATTTGTCGATTTGCGTCAGCGATGGAAAAGAAAGGCCGGGCAACCGCACAGGCATCCCACGGAAAAATTGAGCAACGCAAGGAAGTATAAACTCAGCAGTTTATGCAATGTTTAAAAAACGAGCAGGAGTGTTTTATCGGATTTAAAACCACGAGGCGTAGCCGAGTGGTTTTTGACCCGATAAAACACGTGCTGGGAGTCTTTTGAACGACTTCAAAAACATTCTTGGAAAAGCGTGTGTCAAGAGAGTTCATAACAATTATGCTTTTGTGAACGTTAGAAATTAGCGTACGAGAAAAACATTAGGGATTAAATTAGTATGCAAGAAAATCAAATCTCACACGTGTTTTGTACTTTTCTTCTACTAAGTTTCAGATGATATATTGTCTAATATGCCTTTATCAGATTACTGTACCAATGGAATAGAAAATTTTTCCAGATGTGTATTTCACAACTGTACTATTAATTTGGTGCAAAAGTAAATTTACTGTGTGGAATTTGTTGAAAGAACATTAACCCTTTGCGTACCAAGTGGCCATATATGGCCACTTAAATACAGACCCCATTCGGGCGGCCTGAAAAGAGCACTTTGAGGGGCTGGAAACTAATACTACATTTCAATGTAAATTACATAAAGTCGTTAATTAGTTTTTTCGAGGATTTCTTCCATCGAGCTTGTTTTTGGGCGAATTTTGAGGCTTTTTGTGATTTGGACGTTTTGAACGGGGAGATTTAAATACCACCCCCCTTGGTATACAAAGGGTTAAATATGTTCCCAACATTTGTTGTGTCAGTTTCTGTGTTGATAATTAATTAATATTCATAAGTCACGAGCAGTGTCTTTATATATGATAAAACACCGCATACTAATAAGGATGAGGTTTATCGATATAAAGTCACTGCACGTGATGTATTATCTACCATTTGATAGGTTAATGAGCTTATGAATTATTAATGAGTTTTTGAATATCTTAAAAATGTTGAATACAAAGCGTTGATACCGAGGAGGCTAAAAGTGCCAATAGATACATTCGATAAATTTTTTTTGCAATGTTTTGCAACTTTCCGAATTGCTTAGATGCAAGGAGGGGCTGCAGACTGCGCGACATATCATGCTGCTTAGAATGAATCGTAATCCGTCCTTTGCATTCCTTCTTGCGTTACGTTCTCGAAACGGGTCGGCTAGTTCTCTTCCAATCCTGTTTCGCAGATGCAGAGTTGTTTTTGTGATATAAGGGAATATCTAGGATTAGTATTTACTGAATAAACGGATAACGTTGAACCGTGTGGCATGTTTGAAATACAACAACAGCACGAACGAAATTATTCGATACAACATATTCATATTCCACTGACATCAACTTACCGGGTGTGAATATTACTGTTAAATTAACGATAGCTCCAGTAGGGATGAAAGGCCATGGAGAAATTTTGATTTTCGCAGTCTTATCGTAGTTGCCTGTAAAAAATACAAGAAGTAAACTGGTTTGAACGCAATTGATTGTGTTATTTTCTGTTCAAATCTTTATTTGGCAATAAATTCACAAACAGTAGTCAAAGGATATGGAGGAATCAGTCGAATAACTTCAAAGAATAAAAATCCAAAGGGGAGGGCGCAAACGGGGCAGCAGGACCCATGCGAGGCGCCCACCCAAGGGAAATAGGGTTTAAAAGACATCTGATCTGATTTGATTGTCTGTGAAGTTAGTTCACAACTTCATTTGCTAAAATTGAAATTGATTTATTAAAACCAACATGATAAAATTTGTGATTATTTATAACGTTTTTGAGAAATTGATTGCGTTTTGGTTAATTAATTTGTGTTTTGGGAGACTGGTTTGTGTTTAAATATGTCAACTTCGTTGCTATTGTTCAAGTCTTCATCTGAGTCGAACCCCGTCAATAAATAATGACTTCCGCTAAGAGTATCGAAACGTTAATCGCTGCTTGCGACAACAATCCCAGAGTAAGGACTTCTCTCACCAGGTATATCGAACTGCACAATAAAAAAAGACAAGCATTAAACCTACTACGGTTTTTTAACGTTTAAAGATGTATATTTGTCACAAGCCAAAGAGGAACTCACCACAGAAAGTCACATTTATAACTTTTATCCCCGAGGGATATGCCACAGTCTTAGTGAAGACGAAAAGCAACAGATTCAAGGCGATGATTCGCAGTTGATTGGTTGAACACTTCATTGTCTTCTAAAGTGACAGCTGGGCAGCAAAATACTGAAAAGGAATTTATTGATATCGATCACATTTTCGCAGTGATGTTACTACTAGCGGGAAAGAGGAAAGGGAAAGAGGAATGGGAAAATGAAATGGGAAATTGAAAAAATATTAATTTTTTTTTTAATTTTTCTGTTTCAGATTTGCTGTTTATAGCTGAGGAACGAAACGACTGCAGGGAACGAAATAAACTGATGGCAAGGAACGAAATGAGCTTCGAGGAACAGATAATACCCAAGAACAATTATACGAGCATCTTCGCGCAAAACAGAGGCTATTGTGTTTCTTATCCTTAAAATATTTTGCGAAACACGTGAAAAAATATTTACGAACAGCTTAATGTTCTAAGCGTGGAATGTCTTCTTTCGAGTGTTCTCTGGTATGACTTTATGAATAAAAATATTTCCCTTCTTCCGTAACAACCGTAGAACTCTCTCTCATCTTAAATTGAGTTTTAAACGAAGACTTATCATAGTGGATGTAAGGTTTGAAAATCGGGTGGTATCACGTGGGTGATATCCTTAGATATACCCCAGTTTTAGGAGGGAAAATATTTGTTGAAGTGATGTGTTCAGATCAGTCACGAGCGAGTAGAAATATTCTATGGATCATAATCGACGATATACCTTAAGTAGAATTCCCTAATTTCAAGCTCTACATTTATGACGATAAGTCTTCGTTCAGTATAATTGATTGAAGGTGAGAGAGCGTTCTGTGGTTGTTGAGAAAGAAAGGACATGCTTGTTTGTTCATAAAATCGTACCAGAGAACAATGAGAAGTTAAAAACCCACGCAGTTAATTGTTAGCTGTACCGATAAACATTTTTTTTAACTAATTTGCAAAAAACATTGGAAGGATGATAAACGAAATAGCCTCCATTTGGCCCGGAAATATGCCCGTTCTTCGCTCTTTGAGGACGGGATTAGCTGCGGCTAACCTTTAGAAGTTCAGGAAACTCGCCACCAGTATTCATGCAAATTACCATTTGAAATCTTATAAATTAATTATTATCTGCTTGGTCTGCTTTCGTATCAATTCTCCTAAATTTCCCATGGCGAAACTGTTCTCGTTAACACATTCCGTAAGCTAGCATCAGACGTCTGTTTTCTTCGCATATTCGAACACACTTAAATTTTCAGAAGGTTCTAGGATAAGACTGAGCTTCACCATGGACTTTAAAGAGGAAAATTCAATCATTTATACCGGTAGGCCAACAGTTCTTTACCGAAGACGTTGAAGACGGAAAGCAATCGGATACAACTGCATGTAGAATCTGATGAACACACTTAATAACGATCCTTCAAAAACATAGAAGGCCGGCATCGCAAAATTATCGTGAAGAAGTAAAATACTCACAGCAGAAGACTCAAGTCTACTTAACAGCTAGTGTGAAAGCTGACGCAAATCCTATTGTAGGAACAACGACAGTGTGCAATTGTTTAAGTTTGAGGATGCCCTTTTTTAGGTCAGCAATTAAAGGATGCTTATTCAGGCACTGTAATACGTTTTTTGCGTAATTAAACTTTTTTTAGGTCTAATTTTAACGGAAGTTTCGAGAAGGATTTGGAACCCTTTTTAAATTTAAACATTTTCCAACTTTTTCCCATTGTTAATGTTGGAACACGAAATCTCCATGCTTGAACTGGATACTTAGCAACACTATGATAAGAACGAGGAGTGTAAACAAAATTTTATGAACATGAATACTACTCCAATGTCTTACTACACCAGTAACTTACCAGGAAGGATTACCCTTCGATGCTGTGTGCAACCTCCTCTAGATGTTTTACCTACGCTTGAGAATTTCAATTTTTTTGCCGAAGAGATCGCTTCCGTTTTTTTGCTTGGCTTCAAGATTCGAACCCTGTTTCTGGTTCTTTGCTGCTTTTCACAATCAAGATGTGTTTTCTCAATTATCATTTGAAAACGGCTCGAAACCAAACGGTATTATTGGGAAGAAAACAAAACCGGATGGAAAAGCAATGACTACTGACTTAGGCATGAACAGGAAGTTGACGTCAACAAATCAGTTTTGTAAACATGATATGTAAAAATCCTAGTCGTCTCTAATATGTATGAATCACTTTCTCTCTGGGTTTATCGTCCATAATATATCAGCCAATAATATCTCTAAAATCACTCAGATATTTCCTATCAAAAACAAACAGGGATGGTTCGAAACTATGCTATATGTAAATAATTTATTCAAAAACGCACGGACAGTGCCTTTTAATCTGCTTTCGACCTTTTTTAACGGAAGATGGTTTATTTAAAACGCAAGCTAGATTTATAACTTCCCATTTCTTATAAAGTTGCAATTAAAGATATTTAGCGGCCTGATTGTGGGTATTTCAACGCGTTTTACAAAGAACCTTAAACTCTCATATGAGGTAAGTTATTGGCCGTCTCATGACTGTTGGAAAGACACAGGTGACATTCACGATAGAGAGCCTTTACAATAGCGTATCTGTCTCTTTATTGTCCATCTAATGAGGAACCTAATTTAGCAATTTTTATGACCGTTCATCTTACTGAAAGAGAAACATCAGTGGACTGCTACCCTTTTATTTCCCAACTTGAAGCATTGCAAAATGTCAGTAATGCGCACGAATGTCGATAAACTTTCGCGAGAGATCTGCCTGGCAGACAAAGCTCTGCTGCTTTAAAAGGACAATTGACGGAAATGAATTTGCTTTTAGTTCTTAATTTAGAAATGAAGATGTTGTAACTTTTGTTCCCAGAAACCTAGACTCTGTGATGATGTTTATTGGCCTGATACAAGTCATCTTGGTCTTTTGGTTTGTAACACCATGTGAGAGTAACGTTTGCAGCCTGAAAACTGAAATCTGTAACTGCACTAAATTTGGTAGGACCCGCGCCCTCGTGAGAGTAAAGTGTCATTTTCATGGACCCATTCCGGCCAAAATCCCAAACAATACATTGACACTGTAAGTGATGCAAAAACGTTAATCGTCCTTGTTCTTTCTAGACGTGTCATCTTCTCTTTTGGTATGTTACCTATCACACACACACACACATAAAAAAAAAAAAAAAAACGCATACACAAATTTATCGTAGGAAAAACCACACTTATCACAATATACAACCAGTCGCCTCGATTCACACGAAAGCACATTTCATTTTAGTATTCGCCACGTTAATACAATCGCACCCCCAGCTTCGTTTAAGAAATTTGCGTCAATTGAACTTGTGATTTTTTGTTAGCTTTCATGAATATTCTCTCTATGTACTTAACAGCTCGTTAATTCAATTTCACCCCAATTCTTGATAACCTATAACGATAAATTTTTTTTGTACGAACCCACTTTTTTATAAGGCACATTTCTCTTTCACAAAATTACACATCTCACTCATCTCTCGTTTGGGGGAAATTACACCACCATAGTTTGGATACGAACTCTTACACTTAGAGTTAAGACATTCACGATCCTGTTTCCTCTACAAATTCTCTTTCTTTGCGTAAATTGCATGCTATTGCCTCCTTTTGAACTTTTACACATTCCTGAGATCTTTTGCGTTATTTTTTCTTATGTGGCATTGATTCAAGACCTCTCAATAACACTCCCCTCATAAGGTAACATATATCTTTTACGTCGACTCTGCAAATTGCATTTTAATCATTTTCATTTTTTTAACCATTTTAAATTTGTTCCTTAGAGATCTTTCAAGTTGTTCCCTGAACACAATTTCAGAAGACACTTTTAGGGACTTGACTGTTTTGAAGGAATTGTAAGTAGTAATTGAGATAAAACTGTCAAGTATCAAGGAAAATAGGTAGGATTGTTGAAACAGTTATTAGAAAAGGAACCTTCCCAGGTGACAAAATATTTCCCGAGTCAACTGTAAACGCAAAAAAGACCATTGGTTAGCAACTCAATAATTTTAACTGATAGATGCCTACAACTTTAGCGAATCAGAATGAGGGATTTGCACTTGGAAAATGTTCTTCTCCAAACGGTTTTTAAATTAAGAAAAGCGCAGTAAATTAGCGGGGAACATTTGGCTTACTTAAACTTTTGCACCTGATCATGACTAGCTTTTTTGTGTGCTCTTTTTTCTTAGAGCCTTGCCAAATAACTCATTGCGGCACATTCCACGAAACACTTTCAAGAATATGAAGAAGCTGGATATTATGTAAGGGAATTTCTAATTGTGATAAGAATACATGAAAGTCATATATTTGTACTGCGGTCAGGCCTGAATTTTTTTCAGGCCTTATTTCTCAACTGCTTAAGTTGAGTATATACTGCGATGATCTTCATTTGCTTAAAAGGAATTTCTAATTGTTGCAATTTCAACAGTAAATTTGCATCGTATAGTCGAAAAAAATTTATTGAGGTAATTAATTACCTAGTCTTCATTTCCTAACATTCGCTCTCATTTTCTTTCCAGAAATCTGGAAATGAATTCAATTTCAGGGAATTTTTACCTTCCTCCAAGCCTTTCTATACTGTGAGTAATTAAAGTAGATGAAAGTTCATCGTAAAGTTCAGATTTACCTATGCATGCCATCTTAAAAAAGTCATACTATGTTTTATTTTGTCT
This sequence comes from Pocillopora damicornis, assembly GCF_964200805.1. Taxonomy (NCBI): domain Eukaryota; kingdom Metazoa; phylum Cnidaria; class Anthozoa; order Scleractinia; family Pocilloporidae; genus Pocillopora; species Pocillopora damicornis. The sequence continues at coordinate 28,079,050 of NC_142673.1, forward strand.
TGTTTATTTTGATGTTTCTCGTTAGCTCATTCTCATTAAAAAAGGGATGTTATTTGTTCATGGATGAGACACAGTGAGGCAAATGGAATGAGGCTACGTGAGTAATCATAACGCCGTTAAATTCATCAAAAAGCTAATTAATTTTAAGTATTTTATTTGCCTAGTAAACTGGAACACAACCTGATATCAATTGCGGATGTAAGGGTCATTCTCAAAGGACTAACACGGCTTCGGAAACTGTAAGTGTAATTTTTCATCCGGAAAAAACTTTAAAAAATGTAAGTAAGATATAATTATCCTAGAAATAATGTCATAACAAGAGAGAATAAACCTTATCCTCGATCTCTTGCGTTATTATTATTCGGCCAATTATTGCTTTTGTATCTTGTTATATCACTCGTCACATTTTATTGAGCATGAATATTTGCCATCTGTTTCTATATCATGTCGACCTACCTGGATGTAGAAGAGAGTTTTTACTGATTGCAAACGGTTCACTTTTACAGGTACCTTAATTCAAATCCACTTGGACCATCTCTGCCAGCAGATATCTTTGCTGTTTTTAACGATATGAAATATCTGTAAGTTAAGTAGCTCAACATACAAATCACTACCATAGAACAAAGTATTAATGTTTGTCTCATGATGTAGTTATTCCCGAAGTTGGTTGCGACGCTTGGACTGCGAGCGAGCGAGCGAGCTCTCGTTGCTTTTCCCTGCAGCAGAGCAGTTTTTAATTGACTGTAGAAAAACGAAAACCAAAGTAACCCCAACGGCCAATCATAACAAAGGTTTACATCATCAACAACCAATGAGCACTCAAAGTGAAAACTCAAATTCGGGAAACGCGGGAAAACGCTGGCGACCAAGTCACGATAGGTTTTCGTTTGCATCTGATTGGTTAAAAGGATGATGCGAGCTTTGTAGATCAGTCAAAGACTGACTTTGCAAAACCAAAACAAAATTTTGGATTCAATTTTAACACTCAATTGAAAATTGCTCTATGCATGGAACTGTAAATTATTGGTCATGACCATCGCTGAGTTGACTTGCTTGAAGGTTTCGTTAAAAGATAGAGTTAGATGAGGTCCTTGTTCAGTAGAAGCGCGTTTTGAAATAGATAATTCTTCTCCACTTGGCTAATGAAAGATATTCTTTCATATCTTTTCACAGAAAATGTCCAACAGTGTCCTTAATTAAGACACCTGCATTTCAAAAAGACATTCATTGACAAATAAAAATAACAATTCTCCCGAAGGCAGTTTCTTAAATCAGGAAACTTTCAATAACGTGGATCTCAGTCTTGCTCAAATTTTTCTACAGCACCAACCTGCTTTGTGTTGGTTTTTTTTTTTTTAATAACTTTTGTATGTAGTTCCATGAAAAATTGCGACTTGGAGAATATACAAAATGGAACTTTTCGGTCGATGCAGCAATTACAAGACCTGTAAGTAGTATTTTACGTTATGTTTTCATATTCGAAAAAGGTAAACAAATTTTTCTTCAAATATGCTACAAGAGCTAATGTGGGCGCCACCATTTCCAAGACAATAATTTAACCTGTCCACGCACGCAAAATTACATATGGCGCGGTTTACAAACAGCTACCGCGTTGTATTTCCTCTGGGTCAAGTATTCTCACTGATCGTCAAGCGTCAAGTTTATGGGGGGAAGGGAGGCTAGGAAGGGGGAGGAGTGGGCAAGGTAAGATTCAAGTGGCGGAGTTCACTTTCGAATTGACAAGTACACTTTTAATTGCGAAGATAATAAATTTACTTCATTAAAATGCAGACACATCTCCTTAAACTAGTTAAAATCACTGAGTTCTAAATCGGGCACACATCATTTATCACATCCTTGACAAGTGGCAATCAAGTTTACCGCAGAAAACTAACAGCACGCAATTTTATATTGCTAATATCTTGTTTAAAGGGATATTTAAGTTTCTAAAGAAACTGTGGTGCTGCTTTGGTGGGATAGTATAACAGGGTAATCTGGTACTACTTCGCTGACGAAGGGCTAACGCTCGAAACGTCAGTTTTTTAATTCTTAACGATGGCCAATTTACGTTATCAACTTAGTTGATAGTACTAAATTACCCTGTAATGCTTTTTTCAGTTTATTATGCGACATGACATCGATGACATGACAATGACAATGACAATGATATCATTGTTAACTTTTCGGTTTTCAGTACACTGTCTTATAATAAGCTGACGCATATAGACAAGGGTACATTGGAAGGACTTACGGATAACCTTGCTAATTTGTAAGTATGGTAACTATAGACTATCAGAAATTATGGAAATCATATCAAACTCACTATTAACAAAAGCCTACATCAAATCTGGGCGACCCCGCCCCCACCACTTTGTGTCTCTAGAACACACAAAATTTGGAACCTTTGGCTCAATTACTAAGAGACATTTTGATAGTGATTAATTTTACCAACAAAAAAAAATTTATAACTTATTTTGAAATACCAAAGCTTCAAGATTTAAGGAGTCAAAATTCAATCTTTAATATTCCGATAAGGCAATTTACGAAGACTTTCAGAGTGTCGTATCAGGGTTAGCCCGTAAGAATGGATCCTAGCTCTCTCGAGCATGTTCAAATCTCAATTGTACCGTCACATTCGAATGGAGCGAGAAATTGTCTTTATTTTGGTATATAATTCGTCTAGTTTGCGACCGATTTAGATGGGTCAAATGGCCGCTCAAGTAGGAGCACTCTCACTGGTTTTACTTCTGGTCTTCTACGGATCCGTAAAAGCCATGGGAGAAAGATCAGAGGGTCCAAAAACAGGATGATTTTCCAGCCATTCGTTACCCACGTTTACATGCAGTATGAAAAAGTAAGTAGTCTCATAAATAAATGAAGCGATTTGATTTTTTTTCCTTTTGTTCCCGGAGATACGGCATTTGCTGCTAGTAAGTCTCGAATATGTCTGATACCAGTCGTGTTTAACAATTTTTCAGCTATCTTCTCTACACAATTTCCAAAGGGAATGGAGAGGGAAGTGGCGAATCTACCTGCGCTGTAGTTGTGGAGAAGACCATGTGACAAACGGGCGTTAGAGGCATCGTCGTCAACAATCGAATAACAAATTTCTTCAGGAAAAAGATTGGGACCATGTGTGCAAAGCCAAAGCGAGCAAGAGGAAAAGTGGAGGTTTTGATGTCGAGGCTCACTGACAAATGGCGCGACCAAACCTAAAATAATCATTCTGTCAAGTTATTTTATCACGAGCTAGATAATTACTTTATTGAAAACGAGCGCTAGAAGAATCTTTACAGTACGAAACTACCAATCGACAGAAACTTGAGGAAAGGCTCGACGACACAGAGAGAAGCTGCAAGTATCACAAACTGAAAAAGATCCCAACGATTCCAACGTGGTGAATTTGACTCGCTTTGCGACTTTGTCTACGACTGTCACAACGACAGGATGAAAGTTTACGGTCGTTGGTTTTTGTTCTTGTCTTCTTCTTGAATAAAGGCCTAGTTGAAAAGAACTCATCGGGGTATCGTTTTGGGACTCTCCTTTCCCTTGCAGCCGCCATGTTTACTGTTACGAAAAATTGTCTAAGAAAAGCCCCATAGAAGCACATTCTAATAGAACATTCTAGACCCCGAAGTCATCTATACGTGACCTTCTGGTAAAAAGAACATTCTGGAACGTTCTATTTCTTACGTAATTATTCAAATTTAGAAACCCTGTTAATCTTGACTAATAAATTTAGTTCTTTAGAGAAGTTTCTAGATCCTTATACTTTATGTATATAAGAGCTACAGTTCCATCGAACAGAGAGAGAGATTTGCGAAGAAGCTTAGTGCTATAAAAACAAGAAGTCAACTACGCGGAAATAAAACAGTTTGTTGTTGTTACCGACGATCCTGAGTTTTGTCTAGGAACAACCCTGCTCTACATCGACACTCCTAACATTTACAAATGTAAATTGTCACCAATGCGATTGATACTCTGATGCGCAAGCGCCGTAGGGAAAGCGTTGTTCGCGCCAGCCTGGACGCCAATTAGAGCAAATGTTCACGCCTATGGGAAATAAGTTTGATATGCCTGGCGGCACCCATTTGCTGTGGAAAAATTCCATTTCCTTCCTTTGAAATTTGAAATAGCACTTCAAGACAAGACCTTTCATGCTAATTATATTCATATGCTTCAAACCTGAGAACAAGTTTGAGGAGTGAAAGGCATGAGTCCTCAACCTTCATCGTGGAGAGCCAAGAAATTTATTGTTTCTGTTCGAAAACATGGTTGAACTTCGGGCGTGGAGCAATTTTGTATCTATTATTGACTCTCGAGCGTTTTGAACAGTCCGGGTCATAACCATTTCTGGATACTTGATGACGTCACCAACATGGATGTCGGAGTGGGACCTCGAGGAAACTCACTCATTACTTTATTCGAGCCTTAGCGACTTTGTTCCCTACCCATATCGCATGAAACCTTACAAAATTACAGAAGACAAGCAATTACACACAACAAGCAAAGAACTGATGGTGGTCGCAATGACGAGAAGGAATAATTCAGATGAAAAGTCGGGTGGAGGTTCATGTTGCGAAGGGCTCGATCGAGGAGTAACCTCTCTTTAGTTGAGGTTTTCAGGTATGCAACATTTATTTTGATTCCTAAAAAAAATCTTTTACAAAACTAGAATAAATTTGCTTTCAATTTGTCAAAATTCCAATCGAGTGCACGAGGTTTTTGCTCGAGCGCACGAATGTTGAAAGTCTGTTAGTGTGCAAACTACCAGACGGATTCCTTTGTTCAGATCCATCGGAGTATCGTGTAAACCATAAATTTTAACCATACGTTGTGGCCGGCCAATTTAAAGTAAAAGGACAATTATTTATCGGACCTTTAAAAGCCTACATTGTGAATTTCAGATCAAGCCAACAGCATGGATGAACACATTCAGTATCTCGAGACACTGTCGTCTTTGTGGCACAAATCTGCCACGGACCTGGGTCAGTGCTACAAACAAAGAATCTTTTAAATCGGAGCTGTGGATGAAATTTCGAATCAATGTCGATCTTGACATCAGAGAGATTCATTCAGCCAAGGCGAATGCACACTAAAAAATAATTTCAGGAAATTACGGATCTAACACATAAATGCGATTATCCAGCGAGTAAGTTCTCCTTCGGGCAAACATATATAAAACAAAGAGGTATTCGTTCACTGAGCTCTCACATCTTCAGGTATCGTATCCGGGAAAAGTGCGATAAGAGCGGCATGAAGATGAAAATAAAGAAATCACATTGGTGGAAAGCCTTGCCGAAGTGTCTCTATTACAGCATTCCGGAAACAAAGGTTGGAGTTTAACTACACGAACTGATGAGAGTGAAATTTTCGTCTAAAACCACAAGGGACTTCTCTGTAATTGTGAAACTCGTTTAGAAACACCGCTCGTGCTTTCACATTTTGCAGTGATTACCTAAACAAACTCTCTATACAGGGTGTTCAAATCAAAGGGTAATTGTAAGGACATATTATTGCCGACTAAAAGCTGTAGGACCGAATTTGTAGTGTTCTGAGACCTAGATTTTCCCACGAATCGATCAATAGCGCGCAAAATACCTTGTATGATTCTCTTGCATTGAATTCGATCATGTGTATTCGTCTCAATATAGATTGTGACTACTTGCTTTTATTTTATCCCACTCATGTATTTATTGGCGTTTATTTTCCGGGTATCATAATTTCAAGATCAAAACTCCACGTGGAACGCTGAATACTTCGTCCACGTGGAACACCGCTTGTTATTAAAAGTGAAGACGACAACACGTATGACTCGCATGCACTAGCTTGTCTTCTTCCACGAGAAATGGAACGCATTCCAGAGGCTCTACGAAAAGTCCAGATTTTCAGCAAATCGCAGAGAAAGAAATACACTTTAGGAGATGTCAAAGGGCAGCAGATCGGCACGGTTCAGCACTTTCTAAACATACAGCTGCATGCTTTGCTCCGATGAATGAATGAATGAATGTGTATTTATATACCGCACATATCACATACTGTCTCAAGGCGGTTTACAATTCTAATTGAGTGAGATCGAACGTCAGCTTGTAAAGGCGCCTCTGGCTGCCGCTATCAGTCCATATTTGATCTCACTCACCCACCCAGCCCATGCATCAAAAATGTACAATGAAACAACAGATAGACCACCACACCGGGAACTACGCCCCCTACTCTTTTCGACAAGTGTGTGGGTTCTTTAACGTCCCCTGCTGACCATATAACACTGAAGATGCAGGAGACGGGGCCTACGGTTTATAGTCCTTATCCGAGAAGACTTGAATGTCTAACCATTTGCTGGTACAATTACAAAGGCAGCACATTCTCCTCAGTTATTTTAAGACCCTGAGTGTTGGTCCGGTCTGGGGCTCGAACCCTCGACCTCCCGCACAGCAGACTGGCGCTCTACCAACTGAGCTAACCAGGCGGCGGTGATGTGGCAAAATAACCAGGAATTGAAGGGTAAGTTACTGTTTTCTTACTTTACTGTTACTTTTCGTAAAGGTTTGATGGACTGAATTTGATAATGTCTATTTAAAAATCGGAGAGAAGCAAGATATTGTCTTTCCTCGACCTATACTGGAGAAAAATTAAATTGTCCCGATTCCGCGATCTCACACCTCACTCGTCCCAATTGTTATCAGTGCGCGTTATTTGGTTCAACCTTATTTAATGGGTTTTCTTGTAACCCAAAATAGGGAAATCAACGGAGAACGGTTAGTAACATCGAGGCTAAACTCTACCCAGAAGTTCTCCAGATACAAACAGGCTGGCGGAGGAGCTTGTTTATTCCTGTGACGCTCTTGGTGGAAGGACCACAGCGTTACAAAGAATTTGTGATGGAAAGAATCCGCTGTATTCTTCCAGAATGCGAGAATGTCGAGGACATGCATGTGGAATGTTTGAAATAAACGAATATTTTTAATGGTATCTTACGTCCAGTCCTTATTAGCGAATTTTGTTTCAGCTTACTACCGCATTACAACACGGCCGCCACAAAAAAAAAAAAAAAAAAAAAAAAAAAAAAGAGCTTCTTGTTTCCAGCACCTCTCGGCCAAATTTGCTTTGTTTTCGTTTTGATCTCACCCAATTACAAAGCTCGAAACCGATATCCAGAAATGGTTATGGCCCGAACTGTTGAAGGTAACTTAGTATGAAAGGTTGTGTTTCTAAGGTCAAGAGTAGCCTAGGAAGGATTACAAACTTTTTCGAATAACACTAACAGTAGTAACATTATATTCAAGGATTTCTTTTTCTGTTATGCTATTTTTGTCACGTTCCAGGGTTATAGGGAAGTTTCTCTGAAAGCTTCGATTTCATATTCCAGCCACAGTTTCCTTTGCTCGCGTTCAAGCATATAAAGCTTGGCTCATTGGTGTAAATAACTTGTAAATATTTTCTTAATGGGTTATAGGGTCCTTGATCATAACAGACTGAAGACGATAGGTGATGGAACTTTCAAGCAATTTATCTCTCTCGAAATATGGTAAGTAACTCACAGAACGGAAAAAGGGAGTGTCGTTATTCAAGCATGATCTGTGGAAAAAAAAGCTCATTTGAGAAGAGTTATAATCTTATGCTGTTATTTGCTCAACAGAGAGCTCCAAATAGAAAAATTACATTGAACCGACCGCTCCATTTAAGAGCCATTTCCAAACTCTTGACGGCCATTTTCTTGGGCCTCTCTACCTCTAGGGTTCCAAGTTTATCTTTCTTTTGTTTTATCTAAATGATGTAAGTCACGTGAGTTATTTACGGATTGGTCTGTAAAAGACACGTTTTGAACTTTTTAAAATTGAAAGTTAATATAGAACAGGGGGAAAACATCCCACCCTCGTCCAGTGCTATAGCGCTCAGGTTTGCTTTGGTCACGAATCAATGAGCATGGACTGTGATTGGTCACATTTCGTAATTGGCCCAATCTTTAATCGCGAAATACGCTAATTCATTACATTACCACGAAGTCAACACTTCAGGGTTAGGAAAGGGAAGGGGCGTATTATTTGGTAGTGTTCGCGCCTGTCCCTTTTGTTTTCTGTTAATTCTTTAATTAGCCAATCAGAGGGTTCAGTGTTTGTTCTCGTCACACAACACCATTTGTGAGTTTCGTGACGTGACCAAACAATTGCTTCCTTGGAGACTAGCCAACTGAGTGGATTTCTTCCACTGGAGAAATCAAAACCAAATATATTTGCTTTGAAAGAGAACCTGAGCTTAATAATCAAATCATTACAACTGTTTGTGTCTTTTTTTCCCAATTTTCTGAATCTTTTAGTTTGTTGAGCAATAACAACCTGACATCTGTTCCAGATTTGAAGCGTCTTGCATATTCCAAAAAAGTGTAAGTTGCTATGATTTGTTATCATTGTGTATCTAGGTGGTAGGACAAGGGATCTGGAATTTACCAAGATCCGACTGCACAAAATGGTTAGTGCATTTGAAGGAAAGCACTTAGTTTATCGAAGAGTTTGGTTTGTTCCCGACTTTACTAGCAAGCAAAAGTTGCCGAGAAATAATTTGTCCCATTGCCAACAAAGTCATGCAATCAGTTTCTTGTCTTGGTCCCTTCATCATCGTTTCTCGAAATTACCACCGACAATCGGCGACGAAATTGTTGAACTGGTTATTATGTTGGTTCAAAATAAATAAATATGTTGGTTCCAAATAAACCCGTGAAGTAGTGAATAAATGACGGTAAATATATGAAAATAACATATGTGAAAGGCGGTTGAAGAAACGAATATGGAAGCGATTCTCGCAGTTATGAACACTACTTAAATAGTCGTGAAAATAAGGCCTAAAAAATTTCAGGCCTGTACTGGATTTGGACCCGAAATAGACTGAGTTCGTCAGCCAAAGGATTTGGGTTGCTGTCATGATTATACTCATCTGCAACACCTCGTTACTAATTAGATTAGTACAAATTCGAAAGGCCAAATGACTGTTGGACTAATACGGTAAAAATTGGAAAATTTACCGTCATCACGAATTGTAGGAAAATATCATCACTAAACAAGAGTCTATCTATCGTCAAAATATCAAAGTGAATTTTAAATCAGCGCTCACAACTTGGATTTTTCTGCATTATGACCTTTCTTTTTTCAGAAACTTAGAAAATAACCAGATCACAGATGTAACGAAAATCGTAACATCAGGAATTCAAATATTTTTTGAACTGTGAGTATTTGATTCTCTTAGCATCAAATGATTCCATTTGGAAATTTGAGGGACACAGCATTTTTTACTATGTTTACATGCATCAGGCAAAGGTTTGGCTAAGGTGAAGAGCGCTTTAGCCCTAGAACTAATATAACAGGTACTAACTGGAAGTATTTTAAGATTTTGCGCAAGGAATGAAATTTTGTGAATGTTTCTTTTTTCTCGTAGATATCTACGTAACAATAAGATCGAGTACCTACCACCAAACATCTTTCAGAATACTATTGTAGTAGCAAACCTGTAAGTAACTAAAAACAAAACCAAGAAGGCGTTGTTATCTTGCGACTGTCTTTTGATATTTTTGCCCGTGAAATGACGTAATACTAAGTGAAAACGGACGCGATACAACTTTCTATTTTTACTCGCGATCGGGGTCTATTATTTTCACTGGGTTTATGGTGAGGTAAGGGGGGCCCGGTTTTTGTCGCTTGCCCCGCTGGCTTTTCTTCCTTCTACGATTCTTGCTTTTTTACTCAAAATAAAAGGGGCGGGCCCCCTGGGCCCCTCCTCTAACTCCGCCACTGGTAATACGATATATGGAATACTGAAATCTGAGTCCACTTACAAATTGTAGACATGTTGGTTGCATATGATCATTTCTAAACTTTTTTCAGAAAAAGCAATTGGGTTTTTATTTTCTTGTTAATTACTTTATTCATCTTATCTTTTTATAGTGATTTGTCGTTCAACAATCTGCAGTCATTACCAGATAACGTATTTGATAAGCTCGACAAATTAGATATTCTGTAAGTAAAAGGGAAAGGTATGGCAATTTTGAAAAAAACATTCAATTTACTTCTCCCAATCGACGCATACATTCAGTAATCTATCGATTCAAAATTTCCATATCCCTTAAAAAGAGCGATGGGAATGTTAGCCACCCAATATAAACCAAATTAATAATTCTCTGCATTTTTTCCGTGTACCTGGTCATTTGCCCCATAAAGGATTCATATACTATCAATTCCTTTTTCTCAGTTTTGTTGCCTACAAACTGCATGAAGTTAATAAGCCATACTAGTGTAATGAAACAAGTTATGCATGTCCCACAGGGAATAAAAAAACAGTTCTTCAAATGATAAATATAGCGTATAAAGGCCTGGCTAACGTCCGCAACATTTCAGCTGAACATCTTGCAACATTGTGGCGCACAACATTGTGGCACGCGTTTGGCCAACTTGTAACAACGTGTTGCAAGACGTTGGATGATGTTAGACCAAGTTTGAAAATTTAAAAATTCTTGTTGCAACATTTTTGGGTGTTGCAAGATTTTTTTTGCTTGTTTTGACAGCTCTTTTACAATATCTCACAACACGATCCAATAATGATGCAAGATGTTGCATTGAAGTGTTGCGTGCGTTTAATTTTTGAGCGGTCCTTAATATCATGAGGCGTGCGTTACGGGCTTATATATCTATGTAATTTATCGAATAGGACCTATTCCGATGTATATACGTTTTCTCTCTTTGTGTACTTCACTTCTTAAAATTTTCTTTTACTTTTTCTTTAAGGATGCTTAGCTTCAACAACATCACTTCCATTAATAAACGCACCTTTAGTGGACTTTCAAATTTGAACACACTGTAAGTTTGCTTCAGAGGTTTTAGTTCACAGTAATGTAGCGAACGAAGGAGTTACTTAGCTGATTTACACCGGGTCTAACCCAACCCCTTTCTTACATGCAAGGAGAGGGGCTTACGTTTCCTCTATGATTGGATTGTTTTTATTCCATGAATGTCTTTCAACTGCCAGCTTTCGGCACTCGTGACACTGTTCACAGAGTGAATGTTTAGATGAAAGATTCAGCTTAATTCAGGATATTTTATGACGAAGTTTTGTTAAACAACGGCTAAACTTTGTTCAAATAACCGGCCCAATAAGTTTTACATTATATATTAATAGTTTATTAGGCGTTTCGAAAAATGACAAACATAGATTTGTCTAGATTAGAACTATGTAGCTGTAAAACATAGGGCATGCGCAAGGGGTAAATTTTGGTCAGCCGCCCGCAAGCTCCCACTCAAAAGCTCAAAGGAAAACTTTGGAAACAACCGCTGTCACGCCAATTACGCGAAAAAAAATCGCAACAAAACAGTGATACATTCATGTATAAGGTGTTTCGAAAGTTCGTTCCGATTTTGAACTTGTTAATTTTCTCAACAAATCAATTGATTGTGAGAATTTTATCAATAAATTGAAGCAGAGAATTTGTTACAATTATTACCTATAGCAATTTTAATTGTCTGCTAGTTGCCTATGTTTTGCGCAAAATCTGCATGCGTGCGTTTTCCCATCATTTTTCGCGCCATTTGTGTAAGTTGTTCCTTTCCCGAAATTGTTGATACTCTCTAGTATTAATTTAAATAAATGATGAAACGTTAGAAGAAAACAAACCGGAACGAACTTTTGAAACACCTTGTTAATCTGTAAAAGAAAGTAAACTGGGGAAAGAGAACACTAAAAACTTTACGCACTCAAAGCTTATTTGATTACGGGTTTGCTGCTGAAGTGCCATTTTATGTTGAGCTTTACCACAAAAGTTGTACGGTGTCCAACACGGCGACTTACTCGCTTGTGTGGTTGTTCTTTAATCAACTTGTGTTGAAAGCCTAAAAGCACGCCATCTAGCCTTGAAAACGTTCGCAGATGCACAGAAGTTTGACTGCCGTGTTGATGAGAATATAATAACACGGTATGACGTTCTATATTCACTCGAAGTTTAGATAACAACCTCTATAAACAGTATAGAAGTCAAAACACATGTGGATATTCTCCTCTGAACACTTGAGGAATTCATTAAACAGAAGAAGCTACGCAAACACGAAAAACAAATACATTTAGGCGAAATATCAAGTCGCTTTTCCTTGTTTACAAATTAAAGGTAGAAGACGAGACCCATATTTTAATGAATTAAATGTTAATTTCATAGAGTTATTTTATCGTAACCATATCCGGAGACTATGAATAATTTCAAATAAACGAATTGACCAGTCTCATTCTATAATTCAACTACGCGTATTTCTATATTTGTTGTGAATGACACTTCACGTGCGACATTATTTTCTTATGGGTTTCATGTTTCCTTTGAATTATAATTTTCAGAATGCTTATCAAAAACAATCTGGCATTTATTGCCAAAGACGTTTTTGATGGGACTCCCCTTCTCAAGTCACTGTAAGTATAAGTTTCACTCCATGTTACGGAATGTTGCAAATTTCTAAGTATCAAGAGCATACCTAGGAGAGTTTGGTAACTAAGCTAATGTTTTTATGGTGGAAATGGCTTTGAAAATTGCTTTTACTTGATGCTAATAACTCATGCAAGTTTTATCATTTTTATTTGCTTGCAAATTACATCATTCATTAATACGATATTTTCATGATTTGATCAGCAGGGATTTGCTAAAGCAAAGGCATAGAAAAAACCAGGAAAGATTTATTACTCGACGTTTCGGGGTCATCGTGACTCCATTATCAAGAGACTAGTTTAAAAACATGCAAATAAGGAAAGGTACAAGAATAGCATAAATTAGAATGAACGGCTTAAACAAACACCTTGGCGCGGATGGAATCCGTTTGCACGTTCAGTGCAGACTAGTTTAAACTAATGGAGTCACGATGACCCCGAAACGTCGAGTAATAAATCTTTCCTGGTTTTTTCTATGCCTTTGCTTTAGCAAATCCCTGCTGATCAAGTGTTTGAAAAGAGATAATCAGCTACATCTGTTTCGGAAACTCGAACGCTGTAGCAAAAAGCAAATCAACTGCGAGGGATCAATCAACTTTCTACGACTATGCCAGAGCTTCGAACTCACACCTACTTTTGCCAAGATCGACAAAGATAGGCGTGCTAAGTGGAAGAAATCATCTGCTTCCTTTACAAAGAACGTGATCGCGGAGGAGCTCAGAGTAAGAATACAGGAGAGTATGGTACTTCGAGAGGAAATCAATGGCATCTATGATGAAATCCGTCAGACCTGCTCACTATTCCGCTATATGTGCATCTTACGAACCATCACTATGCTTCGGAATAAACTCCAACTTGAAGTTACGAACACTCACACTCGAAAGATCTCAAGGCTTCTCTACAGAGAAACTGACGTCGACGAACACATCCTGAATATTTCCTCTTACGAACTATCGTTCTTCCAAAAATTGGTTCTCTGTCGTGGCCTGAAATTTGCGATCCCGCAAAGAGTGTCTCCAGTTGAGATCAAGGCAAGCTTCGAGAAAGCATACTGGAACCTTGAACGGCATCTACCAAACGAGAATTTACGCGAACTAGCAGCCGCAACCTTACGATCTGTTGCGCTAGAGTATATTAATAGGAGTAGCCCAAAACCTCCTAAAGCCCTCTTGCAAGCTATTGAAGATCTGAAAAAACGCGATGACATCGTTGTCACAAAACCGGATAAAGGGTCTGGTGTTGTTGTTATGGATAAATCAGAATATCTTCGCCTACTATCCGAAGCGTCAATAAACGATACCAGCAAATTCCGATTCGTCGACTCGGAGAGACCGAGAACCAGAGGACGACCTCCTAAGTATTACCACCCTCTCCTTCAGAAAGAAAGGGAGTTGGAAACTCTCGTTCGAAAGATTCTACCGAAATCCATTGCTGACGCTCTCCGCCGAAAGGGTCCAGACTCGCACACTTGTATGGCTTGCCGAAGACACATAAAGAACAGTTAGCCATGCGGCCAATACTCTCTGCTACTAACACCTACAATTACTCGCTAGCGAAATGGCTTGATGACAAATTTAAACCCCTGTCGTGCAACCAATATACAGTGACAGACACATTCCGCTTTGCTGATGAAGTACGAGGCTTCGAGATCAAGAACGGCGAAATTTTAGTTTCCTATGACGTCACCTCATTGTTTACAAATGTACCCTTGGAGGAAACAATACAGATCTTAGCTGAAAAAGCCTTTGCCCAGGATTGGTTCAACGAGACGCACAGCTTGAACATCTCTAAAGCGGACCTAATCGACCTCCTCCGAGCAGCTACGAAAAACCAGCTTTTCCAGTTTGACGGTGCTTTATATGAGCAGACAGATGGAGTCGCTATGGGTTCTCCCCTTGGACCGTTGCTGGCTAACGTCTTCATGTGCTCGATTGAGGAAAACCTCGAACAACACGGTCAACTTCCGCGCTATTACCGGAGGTACGTCGATGACACCCTGACCGTAATGCCTGATAGGGTGACCGCTGGCCAGTTTCTAGACACCCTTAACTCTACCCATCCCTCCCTCCAGTTTACCATGGAAGTCGAACGGGAAGGATCCCTTCCCTTTCTAGGAACTGAACTGCTTAACCGTGCACCAAAGATTGAGAGCAAGGTCTACATCAAAAGAACCAACACGGGTCTCCTTCTGCATTTCCAGAGTCATGTTGACATTAAGTACAAGCGCAGCCTAGTTAACACCATGGTGGATCGCGCTTATCGATTATCTTCTAACTGGTCTTTCTTCTCCGAGGAATGTGACCGCCTTAGAAGGGTTTTTCATAACTTGAGATACCCAAAGCCACTGGTTGAAACTACAATCAAGCGGTTTGTTGAGAGAAGGATTTCATCTGCAGAGCCCTGTCCATCACCAGACGTACCATCGGAGATTGTGAGATTAGTGTTACCCTTCAAGGACCAATCGTCAGCTAATCATGTTAAACAACAACTGAACAGTCTAAGCTCGAAGTTAAGCGTGACTGTCCAACCAGTGTTCGTTAGCCCTAAGCTCGATCAACAGCTTAAGCAACACGAAATTAAGCCCCCTATTGTTAACCAACAATGTATCGTTTATGAATTTAAATGTAACCTGTGTGATGCAGGGTATGTGGGCTATACTCGTGGTCACTTACACGATCGCGTAGAAGGGCACACAAGGAAATCATCTTCTATCTACAAACACTACCACCTCCAGCACAATAGTGAAATGCCTGAACGCTTGATCGAGCAATTCAACGTCATCGCGAAATGTAACGGCAAATTTGATTGCCTTGTTAGTGAAATGTTGTATATTCGCATGCGTAAGCCGACACTGAACGTGCAAACGGATTCCATCCGCGCCAAGGTGTTTGTTTAAGCCGTTCATTCTAATTTATGCTATTCTTGTACCTTTCCTTATTTGCATGTTTTTAAACTAGTCTCTTGATAATGGAGTCACGATGACCCCGAAACGTCGAGTAATAAATCTTTCCTGGTATTTTCATGATTGTTCCCGATTGGATATTTTGCTTCACCGAAATGGTTTTTTCTTCTTCTTCAGGTTTCTTCACAGTAATGCAATTAAAACCATTGAAAGCAAAAGCTTCGACAGACTTGTTCTGAGGCAGCTGTAAGCAAACTGCAGCTTAAAAGTTGAGATGCGATACATAGGAGAGATTTATCACCGCACGGCAAGAGTGGCCACGGCGAGTGTCCACTTTCGCCGTTTGCCTTGTACATAAGATTTCCTTCCCTTTTTCTTTCGCCGAGAAGAGGTTAATTCCTGGAAAAAAGGTTTTTCAAAGCTATTTCTTGTAGGTGATACAAGGGTAGATGAAATTTCACGGTTAAAATCATTTCACAACCGAAGTGAAGCGAGCTTACACGAAGCTAAAGCAGTAAGGTTTATGTGGAACGTGAAAGGACAAGCTGAAGTTTGCCGCTTCACGTAAACGCGGTGCTAAATCTTCCTAATTAATTAATTTACTCGCATGACTCAAGCTAAACGTTTTTGTTGAAATGGCTATCTTTAAAAGAAGAAGGGGAAATGGTGGGAACGGGGAATGGGGAATGGGGAATCTTTAAAAGGAGGAAACCTTTAAAAGCTGGAGTCTTTAAAGCGGGAATCTTTTATAGTAAAGGAATCTTTAAAAGAGGGAATCTTTAAAAGCAGGAACCTTTAAAAGGAGGAATCTTTAATTAGAACAGAGAATCTTTTCGTAAAATCCGTTCCTTTTTTTTACCGTTCTTCCTTTTACTGTTCTTCCTTTTGCCGTTCCTCCCTTTACCGTTCCTCCCTTTTACTGTTCACTCTTTCACCGTTCCCCCCTTTTACCGTTCCCCCCTTTTACCGTTCCCCACTTTTACCGTTCCCTCTTTTACCGTTCCCTCTTTTACCATTCTATCTTTTACCCTTCCCTCTTATACCGTTTCCCCCTTTTACCGTTCTTCCCTTTTACTGTTCCCTCTTTCACCGTTCCCCCCTTTTACCGTTCCACCTTTTACCGTTCCACCTTTTACCGTTCCACCTTTTACCGTTCTACCTTTTACCCTTCCCTCTTATACCGTTTCCCCCTTTTACCGTTCCCTTCTTTTACCGTTTCCCCCTTTTACCGTTCCCCCCTTTTACTGTTCCCCCTTTTACCGTTCCTTCCTTTTACCGTTCCCCCCTTTTACCGTTCCCTCCTTTTACCGTTCCCCCCTTTTTTACCGTTCCCTCCTTTTACCGTTCCCCCCTTTTACCGTTCCTTCCTTTTACCGTCCCCCCCTTTTACCGTTCCTTCCTTTTACCGTTCCCCCCTTTTACCGTTCCCCCCTTTTACCGTTCTCCCCTTTTACCGTTCCCCCCTTTTACCGTTCCCCCCTTTTACCGTTCCCTCTTTTACCGTTCCCTCTTTTACCGTTCCCTCTTTTACCGTTCCCTCTTTTACCGTTCCCCCCTTTTACCGTCCCTCCTTTTACCGTTCCTCCTTTTACCGTTCCTCCTTTGACCGTTCCCTTATTTAAAGATAGTCACTTTTAGGTTACTCGAAGGAGGGTAACAAAGAGTAAGGGAGAGGGATGGAGAGTTCCTGTTCCTGTTTCACGCAAAAATTCATACGTCACGTATTTGAATGAGAAAACTTGCAATCTCTCTTCTTGTCTTCAAGGCTTCGGGCAAGGACTAAATAAATTCACGGGTCCCATATATTTCAGGAGGCAAATCATATCCCACGCTGACATTAGTTCACGAATCACGCTCGCCTCTGTAAAAATCTACGCATCGCGTTAATTTTTGGCCTTTATTAATCACACATCACTTACGAACCCTTTGCTTTCCTCTTGAAGATGTCTTATTTCTGTTTTTGTTGAGATGATACTCAAAAAGTCCAAAACATTCATAAGAAAAAGAAACAAACGGCGCACATAACACTGTCTGGGACCCCAGAAATGCATTAACTGTGTAATGAATTAGTATTTCACTTTCAGAACCATTTTTGACAATCCTTTACCACTGTTGCCAGATGGAATTTTCGACAAAATGACAAACAATACTAAGGTGTAAGTAAAGACGGGAAGTTATACACATCAAATAGCTTAGATAATCACAACAGTATTGCCAGTCCTCCTTGTTACTTTCATGTATCGCCATTACATTGTTGTCATTATTATCCTTGCCGTTGACTTCATCACTGTTACCCTTATCGACTGTCCCATTGACCATTTGTTTTCCAGTTTGGCTGCAAGCCCAAAGTGTTTGGTGTTTTTATGTTTTTTGTTTTTGTTTCTTAATGCTTACGATTTTTTATGTATTTTGTTGTTGTTGTTGTTGTTTTTTTTATGTTTTTAAAACCCATGTAAGATTCAGCCACGTAAGCCGCTTGGCTAATTGATCTTATTACAATTTCCATAATGATTGCGTTATTTTTTCAATCTTTACAACTTAGATTTATTTTATTCTTAATCTAATAATTGACAGATCATTGACGTGTAAAAATCTTCTTCAGCTGCCTCGAGGAAGATATATGGCGACAATGTAAGTAGGCCTTAAATTCATAGGCCTTTCAATAATGGACATCTAAACTAATAAATATCCAACTTCGTGCAGGTATTTTTCGAAAAAAAAAGTTATTCACAGCTAGCCTTGGTATAAACCTCTGCCTCGCCTAACCAAAGCATATTTCAATTCTTCAATTTCGATTGGCTCAATAAAAAAGCTATAGCAGTTGACCGTGGACCAGAAGATGGTTGGTATGCGTTTTTTCCCTCCATCATTTGCAATAGTCCGCAGAGTTGTATTTGGGGGTTACTCGCGCTCCTGGGATGTAAGATATTTGGAACCAGTTCGAAAATACTCTGAGTTGGTTATCTATCATATTTTTCGAGCTCGTTCATCTCCCAATATTGTCGTTTTCCCCCGTTTCCTTAATTAATTTTTGCCTCGGTTTCCCCCTTGGTACAAAATAGGCAAGCCATACTATTTTGTATCACCGAGCCTTTGATATGTTGTAATTTTCTAACCTTCAGAGAATGTGCTCCTTCGACTTCGCTGCATGTTACTTTATCTGGAGAACAAAGCTCCTTCCGAGCTGGCTGGAAACGCTCAGGCTTTGAATGCCGTGATTGTGACTCACACCATGTACCTACTTTTCCGCACAGAGACTCCAGTTGCGCTGATTGCAGTCTCTGTTCCGTTGGTAACTATACCAGTGAAACAGGTTGTGTCGAGTGTCCTGCAGGTATTAATGAGTACTATTATTTTATGGTTAAGTTTCGTTTATGCAGAGACTTTAAGAATAATTTTTTAGAAACAAGCATCTATATCTAAGGGTAAGCTCGAAGCATTGTAAATTACGGCTAACAGAGAAATAAAAAAGTTCTTCAATGGGGTGAGACCCGGTTATTACATCAGTTGGCCTCTTAGTGAGCCATTCTGTGCCTACAGAGTGGAGGAAACTATAATTGGCCGAACTACGATGCAACTATTATTGACGTTGTCATTGACACAAAACTAACAAATGCGATTAAAGAAACAAGCGGTGAAATTCTTCCAAATTGTTTGCAAGCCTTGCTCACTTTGGCCCAAAGAACAGACTGGCTCAATTGAATTCAGGGGTAAGTCACTATTTATCGCCTTCGCGTAGGAGTGGAGGGGGGAAGGTCGGAGGATTTTTGTAAAGAGGGAGGGGGAGTGGGATATCGCACAAAATATCCATCTATAAATCATATCTTGTATAACTCCACTTTGCATAACTTGACAAACTAGAAATTTCAAATACCGTTATCACTTTTCTTTCTTTATTGGTGTTACCTTTGTTAAGTAAGAACTGCTCAAACTGGATCCTCCTTGAAATTCCAATTCAAAAAAAATAGTCATTCTGCAAAATAAACTCCCACGACATTTTCGTGCTACACGATAGTAAATATTCACTAAATGAGATAACTGTCACCTTTTTCTTGCAGTATTCTTTGCATTTAACCCTTTCACTCCCAAGATCTCATTAGTAATTCCTCCTACTGTCTGTCATTAAATACTCATGATGTCAGTTCGGAGAATTTGGTATTAAATCAACTTGTAGTCCCCTAGTTGAGTTTACTGCTTTATTCTCCTCACTTGTCTGCTTGATACTGTATTGATATTGCAAGGAGAAATTCTGTCTTGGTCACTCATGGGAGCTAAAGGGTTAAATTTGCCTAATACAGCCTATTTACTGTTATTAAGTGAAAAGTGATACTTGCTAATATCTAAAGGAACGTGAAAATACAGCACAATTAGTCTCAATATTTAAGTGCTTATATTACATCCAGGAAACCCTGTTGGTAAAAAATGTCTAAAACTATGTCTGTTCCTAACAGAATTTCCATAGCACTTTGCACTTTGTATAGCAAAAATAACAGAAATGCCATCAAGTACATGTATAAAGAGGGAGGGGGGCTGGGATATCACATGGTTTTCAAGAGAACGAAGTGGGGGTAAGTCGTCGACAGCAGAATTTAAAGGGACATTACAGAATATTAAATTGATTGGTTGATTTTTTACTGGCATTGTAAGATGATCTTTTACAGGAAACATTCCATTCGAAATGAATTGAAAACAAAACAAATCAAGAACATTTCTCAAAGTTCCTACATTGACAACTCCTGTTTATGGGTCCATAGTAACCCACTTGTGAAGCTGCTTCCTTGTTCTATAATATCTTTGCAGGTGGTTTTTATCAGGATGAAATGGGACAAGTTGATTGTAAAAGATGCAGTAATGGTACATTCGTTTCTACACTGCATAGTCCTGGGACCAAAGCGACCGATTGCGTGGCATGTCCTTACGGTAAATATAATGTTTGCTGTGTACTGTAACT
Source organism: Pocillopora damicornis (assembly GCF_964200805.1). Classification (NCBI taxonomy): domain Eukaryota; kingdom Metazoa; phylum Cnidaria; class Anthozoa; order Scleractinia; family Pocilloporidae; genus Pocillopora; species Pocillopora damicornis. Next base: position 28,099,347 of record NC_142673.1, read on the forward strand.
TTTTTTCAACTTGACAACGCCTGAGGACACTTCCTACACAGTCAGAAGTTTCAGGCATCTTATTTAGCCAAAACAAGTCTATTTCTTCATAATGATAATCTAAAATGGATGATCCAAAATTTTACTCGGCCTGAGAACAGGTGGACGAGGCAAAAGTGATTGTTGATCTTTTTTTGGTGTATGTTTGATTGTTGTGGACTTTGATATGCATGTATCAAATGAATAATAATATACATGGAAAAATTACTCAGTTCTGATTGGTTAAGATAAACGCAGTTTTCAGGTAATTCATTGCAGAAGAGAGTTAATTCAGTGCAGAAGAGGGTTAATTCAGCGCAAAGAAAGTAACAAATCAGACAGATTGGTCAATAATCAAAGAACTCACAAATAGCCAATCAAATGCGAGCCTTGGATGTCGCAACAAAATGTGAAAATTTGTTGGCGAAACAATGGCCGGAGTTTTAAGTAGGTTTTCTTTCGCCACCGCAGCTGAAAAACAGCTCAAACGACGAAAACACTGTAAAAAGCACTGATTTTTGGTTGTCGGTTTGGAAAAAGTGGTGTTTAGAGAAGGGAATTGCCAAGGAAATCGAAAATTGCGAGCCGACCCACCTTAACACTTTGCTCGAGCGATCCAACGCCGAAATTAAAAACAAACATGGTTAAACCTCGGAAACGACGATTCCATTGCATCGAAAGTGATTCGGACACAGACTGAACAATTCCTTGAACTGTTTAGCCGGAGTTTGAACTTTTTTTGCGCCGTAAAGATGTGAAGATATCATTGCATATTATTGTTTTGATCGTACGCGGTTGTTTTGACCGAACGCACGGTTTGAATTAATTATTTTTGCACGATGCGTGCGCTTTGCTTGTGCTTATTTGCGATAAGCCATCTCGTATTTTTGCATGTATATTATTAACGTAATCACATGATTTTTCTGGTGCAATTTGGAATAAACAAGCACTTGTTAATTTTTTCAAAGACCACAAATTGCACTCGCCCTACGGGCTCGTGAAATTTTGTTAGTCTTTAAAAAAATTTACTCGTACTTATTTATTCCAAATTGCACTCGAAATCATGTGATTACCTATATCAAATGTTAATTTAGGTCGCTAGTGAGGTCTTACATCTCAGCCAAATGAAATAAGAGAGGAAGTGAGTGCGTGGAAAACCCTTTCCCACTCTATGCTATGTCACCTACAACTACTGATTGGTATTCCTATTGATTTTTAAAATCACTCTATTTTCAGGCACGCTTTCGAACGAGACTGCTGGATATCGTGCATGCAGATGTCTTCAAAGCTTTTATCGGTTGGATCGTTTTGGCCCGTGCTCAACATGTCCACCATACGGCTTTGTTTGTGAGGACGATACAGCAATACTTGCTCCTAACTACTTCTGGAAATGGTCCAATCAGTCTGAAAAAGAGCGTTTCAAAGGTTTTGTTAACAATATCCATTCTAATGGATCAGACTACAACAAGTCCTTTTCAACGTTCAATACTTCACTTCCGAAGCCACTCAAATGTCCCCATGCCAAGTCCTGCAAGGGTGGAATCGACTCAGAATGCCATCAAGGATATCAAGGGAATTTGTGTGCAACCTGTTCTAACGGCTTTTATTTCCGCTTCCACTCATGTTTGAAATGTCCTCACCTAACTGTAACAATAATCTCGTCTATCTTGGTGATTGTTCTTTTTGTTGCTGTGTTTCTAATAGTTCTTTGGGGTGACTCCAAACGTGCAGAGAATAACCGAACAGTTGCAGATGTCGTCATGTCGTGCTTCAAGATTGTGATTGGTTTTTATCAAGTCATTGCTGGTATTTTCTCAGCATTGGCGAAAGTCCAGTGGCCGATCACTTTGATTTCAGTGGAGAAATTTCTAAAAGTATTTGAAGGGAACATTTTTCAGTTTGCTCCACTAAGCTGCATTGATTCTTCTTTGCGTTTAGATCAGCTTGGAAAGTTCACATTGATCGTTGCCTTGAATGTCCTACTTGTTGGCTCACTTTTCTTGTATCTATCTCTTAAAAAACGCTACATCATGAACAAGAAGGACCTTAGCGAAAGCCAGAAAAGAACACAAGTTGAAAGTTTGAAGAAATCTTGCTATCGGAATATTTTCTTGCTGTTGTTGACGACCTACCCTACGACGAGCAAATCGATTATTCAAATTCTACCTCTTCCCGGTGCGTGTGTAGAAACGTGTTTCGCAGACGATAAGAACGACTGTATCTTCCTACTGAGAGCTGACTACTCCATCAAGTGTTTCACTCCTCGCCACAGCTTGTATTGGCTCATGGCTTCTCTTTTGGCAATATATCCCGTGGGATTTCCAGTTCTAGCTTTGTTTCTCACTTACAAATACCGTGAGTCCCGGGAAGACAAAGCAATTGCTTTCGGACTTCGAGTGTTCTTTGAGAACTATAAGAAGAAATTTTGGTTTTGGGAGGTCACAGAGATGTACCGCAAGCTGATATTGATCTCATTGATTTTCCTATTTGGATCCAAAAGCCTCCCTCAAATCAGCCTTACTGTTCTGACGGTCAGCGTCTTTGGAGTGCTCTACACCTTATTCCGACCAATCAAGGAAAAGTTTGAAGACCGCTTACAAACATTTGTCTTGTGGGTCATTTTCTTTGACGTTTGCCTTGGTGCAGTTTATACGAAATGGGATGAGAATCAAGGGGAGGGCAAGAACGAATCTGTGTTTGTGAATATCCTCTTCGTTGTTCTCAACGCCTCTGTACTGATGCTTGCCATCGGTAAGTGCCTAAGTTGGGTAAACAATGACATAAGGAATGTGCATGTTAGCCTTTAAGACACACGCGAGCTGCAAAGGCCTCCATAATTTGCACGTCTTAATTAGCAAATGAAGTTTGCAAAGATCACTGGAGAAGATTGGACTTGGAATCTACCAACTTTTTGCACTACTTTATTCCAACCAAATATCGGCGTAAAATAGCGTTTGTAGTAGTCAGCTCTCAAAAAGGAATCGGCAAAATTTCATAACGGCCAACATTAAAATAAAACCTTAACACATCAGGGACTTAGACAAAAAAAGGAAACTTCTTTCGATTCTGTAAGGCGTTATTCCTGATTATGAGTCAAAATATTTTCCCTTGTATCTTAATAAAAGAAAATGCTTCTGATAATAAACAACGGCAGCTGAGGAAGAGTGTTTTTCCTTCTTCTCGCGCCCAGTCTCTCGGCGTTCGCTAGTTATGATTGGCCCATCGAATAAATGGGGGATGAAGATTCCCGCGCTAATTCGAGCTAACTTTGTATCAGATGAGTATAGAACACTCAGGTTTAATGAGGAATTGCCTTGATTTCTTGCACGACAATTTATAATAACAATTTAGGACATTTAGTTGAAGAATCTGCAAGGAAAAACAAACGTTGAATTATGTTTACAATGTCACGATTTTATTTTTGCTCTTTTATCTCCAAACGTCTCCGAAGGCAAGTCAATTTTTCTTCTGCAAATTATTACAACTCTTGTGTAATAAAAAAGCCTAGGTTTTCTGTTGAAGCCTTTTAAGAACCTATCAATAATAAAATACTTGCCGTCCCTACCATAGTGTTAATTGCATTTCTTTTCTTTTCTTTTATCAGGAAAAGGGATTGTCCATATGATGTTATTCAAGAAGTATGTTTTCTTCTGTCCAATGCGATGTTGCAGTTTCTTTCGCCAAAAAGTCGCTCATCTTAAAAATAAAGCGGTCACAAGAACGGGAACATCTGATGAACTGCTCAGCTCCAATGAAGATAGCGACTAGTATTTTCTTGAGCCCTTCACGATAAGGGACCAGTCATTATTTGTCGTCTAGGGGAAGAGGGGGTGATAAACGGATGATTTGTTTTTTTCACGATAAAATTTACCTGATTCCCCCATGAGGCTCTGTCAAGTGCTAATGATCCCTCTTTTACCCTAATGGTGATGACTGATGCCACTACGTTTCCCCTGAAAAACAAGTGATCCCCAAACAAAATTCCTCTTCCCCCTGCCTTGGCAAGATGCGTCGTTAAGTTACCAGACAGTTGTTTATCACAGCCGAATGAGAGGAGGCTGGAACCGAGACTAGATTCGAACTAGTACGCAGATCAGAAGATAATTCTTCGTAACGAAATTAATGGAGCTATTTGTATTTTGTCTAGAAGGATCAATTTTATGATTTTGAAACCTGCATGGGCGATAGGTATGGATGGTTCAGCTAGCATGTAAAAACAATGTATAAAAGTGTAAAACGTAAAAGTGCAGATGAAATCACAGATTTTTTTTTAGTAATTAGTAATGGTTGTCGCTATATCTTCTCTGTCTTTTACTGATGATAATATTTTGAGTATGGGAATAACTCTAACAATTTTGAAGAATATCTTATCACGTAGCTTTTAGGTTATCATAAAATTTTATAAAGAAGCGGTGCAACTGCAGAAATAGCGTTAAGGGGGTCTTGGGTAATTTTAGCATCCCGGGGGATGCCGCTTAGGTTAGCTATCAAACGTTCCAATCCTTCTCAGTTCTTTAAATAAAATAGAATGAAAGAACAATCGATCAGTTTTCTAGATAAACAATTAATCTTGGAGGTAACCCTCGAAACCTCAGCTTTATTTTCTTTGTACCGTCGAAACCTAATTTACACTTAGCCTCGTTCTCGGGGCTTTATTTAGGGACCAGATCTCGACTCCTGAGGGCTTGGAAATGGGCTGTACTAGACAAACTACCACCATCCACTCTAAGAGCTTACAAGGGCAAAATAATTATCTCAAGAAACAGAAATACCTGATAACAAGGAACAGTTGGACAAAGTTAGGTATTCTTAGAACAGATCACGAACAGGTCAAGTTGAAAATTGTCAGGCTGGCATTTTGCAAGTTTATTGGGGTTTGTCTGGAATTTCCAAATAACATGTTTGAAAGTTATCTTACTTTTATTGCTACTTTATCTTTACTAATAAGACAGTTTCTTTCTTATTTTGCTTGCCATGCATGAAGATCACTGTTAATCAATTCAACAAAACTTCCTTGAATTATACCCTGAGGCAGAAAGTCTGATAGTGCTATGTAGTTATCAACTGAGTGGGAGAGCCAGATGGGAAGTTGTTTGGCTCAAGGTCATGACACATGGGCAGAACAGTGAGCTCCACATCCCATGACCTCGTGCTAAATACTTTATTATCTAGATCTGGCCCAACTAAACTCATTTACACCTTTCAACCCCTTTCAACAGAGACAAGTATTTAATTCCTCATTACAGTATCTCCACTAAATAATGAACAAAAAAGAAATGATCACCAAGTACAAACTGAAGCTCTTGATTCTTTACCAAATTCTTCTTGTTAATACCATTGTGATGTGCAGAGAAAAGTGTGGAGAATATGCAACTTCTGCTCCATCTCCTTCTATTTACATTTCTTCCATCTTGGAATGTACAATTTTTTTCCAGCATTGGTCTGGCCGTCATGTACATCCCTCATAGAGGGATTCTGGTCTAATATGTTCCATTAAAAATTGTTTAGAGCTGTACAAGTCATTTCATAAATATATAACCTTATTCCATGTATAACACAATCTTTTGTCCATAGAAACTTTTAACTGGCACATGTAAAAATTTGCCAGAATCAAGAAAGTTCACTTAAAAATCATTTTTTTTTCTTTTTCAGTAAAACGTATCTTATGACCTGTTAATGAAAAGTCACACCATCCTTTAAACACATGAAAGGGAAAACTCACTTTGTTAACAAGAGAAACTCCAATAAAACAAATAAAATTTGAGCATATGCTGTTGTCTACCACTATTGAATGAGTTTTGGTTACTACAAGGATGTAATTAGTGCACATAAAGAGTGAACTGCATTACAGTATTCCCCACTCAAGGAACTGTGATTCTGGTAAGGACATGTACATCCTACTATTCCTAGCAAAGCAAAGTGACATACTTCAAAAATAGGTGTACACAAGTATGGTGAATGTAATTTACACATTAATTGCAAACCAAAGAACAAGTATAGTGTATGTGTAACTCCAAAAACGAGCTTTGTATCTTATAATGTGGAGAAAACTAAAGCCTTCGACATATGAATGCTGAGATACATGAAACACATACATGAATTGAAATCTCGTAACTTGTTATAAATATGCATTCTCATTATTGTCATTCACTGTAAAAAAAAAAAAAAAGACCAGTTTCTACTGGTTAGAAATAAGACAAAACTTCAATGCTGTTCAAAAATTTTAAGGGTTCTAGATTTTCTTACTTGATGAAAAAATGAGACAAAGTAAAACTTTCTTTCACTCAAACTGAATGGAGTAAAAATATCTAAATTTCTACAATTTGAAGTTGGATTTGCACAAAATACTCATCTATAATCGCCAGTCGTTTTAGAGTAGACATGCGTAATGGCTTCGTATGGTCGATAAGCAGCTCTGCACTCAATCTCTTGTCTTGCCAAAAGAACGACGATGTGTGAAAACAGAGGATCTCAATTGGAGGGGGGGATATCTTAACTACTAACGGTGAAAGGTTGATTTCAGGCCATTTGAAGATTGATGGATGATTTTCAAGTGAGACCTGTTTCATAAAACACTCCCTTTTTTTGCAAATACTCGAATACACAAAGTTTTTCTTTTCCTCCATTCAAATTAGGACTCTAGCATCAAAATAAAGGCTTTCCCTTTAGATCTATCCACACCTTGAAAATATTTAGGCCATCGCTGTTTCCTGATGGTGGCATGCTGCTGTGACAGGCACGGCTTCTCACGAATCGTGAAATTTGAAAATTTAGATATATATACAAGCCAATTCGTTATGTTGTATCATAAGACCCCAGGATGGATTTCGTGTCAGTCAAACCACTTACTGTTTATCTCCAAAAGAACGTCTGGACAAAATTCAAAGTATTCTTGTTGGAATCAAAAATTGATTTTTTGAGATCTTTTTGTAAATAAACATTCTCTGAGAAAAGTCATGTCTTAAAATGTCAGTTGTACTAGAAGAAAAAAGCATTAATTTTGAGCTGATGACTTATTTCGACCTCATGCTGCTATTGTTGTTGATGCTGTTTTTCTGTACCCTTTCCTGATCTACTTGTTTGCTTTCTTCTAGAAACTCACGTGTTCACTTACTCAGATAAATTGACAGCAATTCCACCATTTTTAAAGGTAATCGATTTATTGACATGAGCGAGTTTCAAGCCTCCTTGAGTTCCTGGCTTTTTGCCCTAATTATCATCCTTAGCTTCTATTCCCATTAATTTTTTCTGTTTTATCACAGTAATTGTTTTCTGGCCATTCAGTTGTTATTAACTTTTTCTTGGCACTAATGAGCACTAGATTAAGTTCTGTTTGATTTGCGTAAGTCATAGAGAAGCAAAGAGAGTTTAGGAGCATCGGTTTCACGATAGATGGATATACAGACGAAGAATTAAGAGCAAGGTATCGCTTTGGAAAGGAGTCTATAGAGTATATTATATATATGTAAAAGAAAATAAGAAAGAAACAAAAGTCTAAAGTCCGTTAATTTTCACTTTGCTTTGTGTTTGTTAGCGAAGTATACATTTTATGCAAGGTATGGACATTGAGAGGTATTACAATAATGTTTCCATTTATAAACTTACCTGTTTCAAACCCCTGTAACCCAGTAAATGACGGTGTGTCACTGAACGTGTTTATTATTTTTAAACTGGCTTCTGATGGGTTCGGGGGAGTCCATACCTTGCATAAAATGTATACTTCGCTAACAAACACAAAGCAAAGTGAAAATTAACGGACTTTAGACTTTGTTTCTTTCTTATTTTCTTTTACATATATATAATATACTCTATAGACTCCTTTCCAAAGCGATACCTTGCTCTTAATTCCTCGTCTGTATATCCATCTATCGTGAAACTGATGCTCCTAAACTCTCTTTGCTTCCTTTTTCTTCGCCCATCAACACCAACACAACCATACAACAAGTCAGCCATGTTGTGATTTTTATTTTTTAATCTGCCGATTAAGGATTTAATCCACCTAGCGAGCATGGTTAGATTCAACCCTTGGTTTGATCGAAGGTTAGGAATAATCGGGCTTTGAACAACAGAAACTAATCGGCGACTTAAATTTAATCGGCGATTAGCCTATTTAATCGTGGATTAGCGCTAATCGCAGTTTTGAACAACCGGGCCCAGAAGCTCTAGATTTCAAAATTTGCCGGGGGAGCATACCTCAGGACATCCTGTCAGCAGTCTTTCTGTACTAAGAAAGGCGTAATAAGAAACAGACAAAAGGAGGCCCTCCTAGGAGAGGAGGCCCCAGGACCCTCATAGATAAGGGGGAGCATACCCCCATTGCAGTGACTTGCAAGTAGGTAAGGTAAAGGTTTCTGCGGTTTACTCTGTTAGAAACCTGGGTGCTTGGTTTGATGCAAACATGAATATGACCACACATATTAACAGCATATGTCAGAATATTTATTACCATCTACATAGCATCCGGCGTATTAGAAAGTATTTATCATATGATAATAGGAAGTCCATTGTACAGGCTATTATAATGTCACGATTAGACTATTGTAACGGTCTATTATATGGTACGCCCGCTGGTCATCTTGGTAAGCTGCAACGCCTGCAGAACGCAGGTGCTCGGCTGGTATGTACTATATCTAGGTATGATCCTATCACACCATCCCTGATCAATCTGCACTGGCTTCCGGTTACCCACAGAATAGAATTCAAGATAGCAATGCTAGTTCACAAATGTATCTACGGCGTCGCACCACAATATCTTTCAGACTTGATAAAAATCAAAGAGAGCTCGCGGTATCAGTTGAGATCATACCGGGGCATACTCCTAATGGACAATACCTATAGAACAAAAAAGACACTCGGGGATAGGGCGTTTGAAAATGCTGCGCCCAAAGTATGGAATCGACTACCTCTAGAAATTAGACAATGTCAATCATTGAACATTTTTAAAGTTTTACTAAAGACACATCTTTTTAAATTAGCTTTTTATTAGTTCTTTTATTAACTCATATTTTACTTTTATTGTTTTCCGAAAATTGTAAATTATTATTATTATTATTATTATCATTATCTGGACTAGCCATTTATTACTTTAAGATTTTAGTGTTGTAATGCGCACTCGATCATATCTTTATCGCACGCTAGACTGCGCAATATAAGAAATAAACATTATTATTATTAAGTTGGTGCCAATGAGCTTACATTACGTGGGAACTACTATAGCTCCTCCGATCCAAAATATGCTCCATGGCTCCTGTTTTATATCAACGTTCATATAAAACTCAATTTTTTGAAGCAGCCTTTTGCCATTTGCCTTTTAAACTGCACTGTAAGAGCAGCATCTAACAAGGTCTTCGAGCGGAGCGATGTAAGATGTCTTTTCCTCTGATCAAGCCCAGGTGGTAACGCAAGATTGAAACTCTCGCAAAGGAATTTTAAGATTGCAAGTTTGAGAGTTTTGAGTGTGTTATTCTCGACCATGGAACAGAAGTTGTACTGTTGGTAATGAATAGGATGAGTTACATTTAACTGCTAAAAAATAGACTCCTTAGTATTTGACAAATTAAATTATTCCTCCATCGCAACCAGATCTTGCCCAGTTACAGCTTGAGCGCAGGGGGCTGTCTGCTATTTAACTTTTGCTGTCATTCTGGAAAAAAATGAAGCTACTCGTTGAGTTGTCAAAAACTCAGAGACACTGAACAAGTGTTCCCCGTTCAATCCCTTTCCTCTTCTCGTTTCTGTTGCAACAATTTCCGCGTCGACCTTCTTGCCGCTTTCTTGTCCGATGGTAAATCTAGCGGTCAGGTACTCTCGTTACTTTTCGTTAAACCGGTAAACTTTCTATACTTGTTTTAAAGCGAAGCCTTCAGGCGGTATTAGATACCAGTGCCACGAAGACAAGTTTCAGGAGGTAGAGGAGTAGTTGGCACGGAACTTGAACCTTCCTCGAGCCTTGCAGCATATTTAACCTTCGCTTTATCAAGAAGTGTCTCCCTTTCAACCGTCTTTGTGCATGTTCCTAACGCGAGATGCTTTTCTGGAGAAGAGTGCCGTTGGAACTGAAACTATGCGTGCAGCCCTCTTTTGGACATGGAAACACTTGATCCCTAGTACAGTCTTTCAATTCGACAAGACAGAAATGTGGCCATTTTTCCGAAAAAGATAAGAGTAAATAGCATGAAATTAGTCGGGCTGTTATCTTGAGGTGAAAAGCTACACAGCAGAAGCTTGCGGTGTTGCGTGACTTTGTTTACTCACATAACTTTTTCCAAGATATCCAAGATATTTCAAAAGAAATATTATCGCAGTTGCAGAAAACGTAGCTATTCAACTTAGAATGATGTCGATAATAAACAGCTAGTCAACAAAAATGGTAAACTATAAGGTGGCTCTTATCTATATTTAGGTGTCAGTAGTGCTGTTGAAATAGCGTGTCAACAATAACAGTCTTCTGCAATTCAAATTAACAGAAAATTTCGTATCTACACATCAATTTACAGCCCTCTTCAGCAACGTCTACGAATTTTTTATTCTATAATCTCATATCATTTCCATATCAAAGAGTTTTTTAACCATCTTTAACTATCTTGTTTACTTCGTAGCTCTCAAGTACGATTTCTACAACTGATTTGCATCATGCAAATTCCTGACCTTAGCCACAGTGCGTCACAAACTCTTTTATTTTGCCGGCACTTTTCTGATTTACCCAAATTTTTTATTTCAAATTATTTTTTTATAAGGACCAAACTTTGTGCCAGCATGCAGTTTGACATGATTTCTCACATACCAAGACGCGTTTTGAAAGCTTGAAGTTGCTCGATTTTTCGCTTTTTAAAACAAGTGTTTGAGAGTACTTTGTTAAAAAATCATTTAAATTTTAAAATCAAACCAAATCCCCTAAAAAAACCATAAATAAAGATCAAATGAATTATATTTTGAAGTAAAAACACCCCCGATCCCTTACGAAACATCCTTCCTCTGTACTAGCACACTAAAGTTGGTCAATTTTACTGAATTTTTTGCATAATTAATTAGGTAAAAACCCGAATTTTCGTTTTCCCCATTTCCTCGGACACATTTGACTTTTCAAACTCTGAAATAATTTTTTTGAATATATCTCCCTTAAAGGGTTTTCCAGGCAAATTATCAGAATTTTTCGATTTTTTTTAGCCTGGCTAGCGATTCTCGATATTTACAATCATGGGCTCTTAAGGAGTTTAACAGCGGTGGTGAAAAATTGCCAAAAAACGTCAATATTTTATCGTCCTTTTTAGATTTTCGCCATCATTTCGCCATGCGTTTACCGTTTCTGACGGTACAATGTCTTCACTTCTGTGTTATATGTGAATGTAGTGTTGAGTTCAAAGTAAAAACGTAATTAGATCGTTGTCGAGGTTTCATTGCTAACAGGACGTAAAAAATAGTGTTTTAACGTTTTAGCTCTGCGTGGGACGGCTCGGAAATGTAAAAAGTTTTAAAACACCCGTGTTTCTACGGTGGCTCATAGAGGACAAGCGGGTTGCCTCACCTTGAGACTTTTACAATGCAAATTGTCACCCCGGATGACAGGGTTACCCTTACCAACAGACTGGGCAACCCGCCTAGGCGGGTCACCCCATCTATCATGTCAACATGATCAAGATAAATTAAGAGATTATAGGGACAGCCCGGTTTCCCCCCCCCCTTCCCCTTCCCCCTTCCCCCCAATACTCAGGTAACCTCACATACCTGGGGTCTCCCACGTACGTGTAAATGTAAATGAGCCATTAATTTTGTGATATTTGAGACCATTGCGTGATGTCAATTTCACAATAAACCCTACGCAAGACGAGAGGATAATCGGTATATTTTATTAGATGTTTCATGATTAATTACACAAAGCGTACGCTTCCCTTGCATCAACATTACATAAATCCATTTGTGATAAAATGGCAGCGAAAAAGCGATGCATTCTCATCAAATCGTGTATTATTACGTCAAAACAAGGTTACGCTAACAAGAGGATCTGATTACTGGCAACTCGTTCCTTGCTAACAGATACGGAAAATGTCAAACATTCCAGACGTTTCAAAAATTTGTCGATTTTCGTCAACGATGGAAAAGAAGGGCTTCAAAAAGCCGATAGATACTTTCGATTTTTGTTCCAGAGTTTTGCAGCTTTCCGAACTGCTTAGATGCAGGGAAGGGCTGCGAGGTAAACCGATAGCCGTACAAAGGCCAAAAAAATCAGCCAGGCATTATGCCAAAGTACTGACAAATTTTAACCGTTAGCCTTAAAAAAAGAAAATCGTGAAAAAAAAAAAAATTCTGGTGATTGCAATGGAGAGATATTAACCGTTAGTAGTACATTGACCAAACTTTTTGGCTGTTAGCCGTCAAAGCCATTACCCCATTGGAACCTTCCATCGAGTGGCCTCCTTGCGAGAACACAAGTGTTTCCTTTTTAAAACCCAACTCAGTAATTACGAAGGCTAACCAATTGGCAGTTCAGTCTATGTAATGAAGCTTCAACATCCCCCCTACCCGGGGAAAACCTCGGCCATTTGAACTTTTAAAGACTGATTTGTTCAAATTCCCGTATGTGGGGTCAGTCTGAATTGCGTTCAAATGCCCTAACCAAGTGCCGGATTTGATGTTCAATTTTTTCTGGTAAGAGGCAAGATCGGCGACTGTGACTTTCTGCACATTGACTCAGCTTTAATACCTTAAGATCCACACCTTTTCTTCTTATTCAGTTTCGCTCACGAAAGTTAATTCTTTAGATTTAAGCACCTCGATATTTCAAGATATAACGCTTGTATTTCGATGGAAAGACAAAACACTTCCGTCCCAAATTCCCAACCCAGTCAGGCAAGGTTCAAATTCCACACCCCTAGGGCACGGACGACAGTCAAAAGCCGTTGAGTTGCCGAGGCTAGGGGGGTGTGAAAGCTTAATCATGAGCGTTAAAAGAAGTTATCAAGCCGTCCAAGGTAAACCCCCTCAATTATGTTTCTGTTATTGGTGTTGTTCTTGTTGTTATTATTGTTTTTTGCGAGATATGTTACAACGGTATAGATAAGATATATCGGCGAGGCTCTTAGGTGCCATCCTCGATCAAGCATGATTCTTCAGGTGTTGTGGTGACCGCTTTATTCTTAAGAAGCGCCAGTCCTTGGCGAAGGAAATTGAAACGTCTCATCGGGCAGACGGTAAAGTACTTGCGAAATAACTTCACATGTGATATTCCCTTTCCTGACGCAGTAAAAGATAAGAACAGAATAGCATAATTATCAATTTTTCAATAACATTTGTACTTTTATATAAAGTGTTAACGAGAAACCTCTTAGGGTTAGGGTTAACCAAAATTTCCCAATAACTCGTACTCTGACTTTTTTAAATAACAATTCTTCTTGACTTTTCTAAGGCTACGGGAAGGAGTGCATTCTCATCATTTTTTCTTAATGACCGACCCATTTCAAAGAAGGGAAGTGAACGATTGTGAGAATACATCTTTCGTCCAATCAGAGACACGAACAATAGTACTTCACAGTGTTAATCTCAGTATGTATAAAATAGGAACTTATTATATTCACTGAGGCCTTTTCTTGGTATTTGATAAGGCATGACTCTCAAGCAAGATATATATGGACAGTTTTCGTGCTGGCTGCTTGAATAACTGAGGACAACTTAGTGATCTGAGTAACTAATATTATTCACTAATCCAATTAGGTTGTATGACAAACGATAACTACAAAGCTTTCTACTGAAGAGTGCCAGCTATGTTGCATTAATTGCTTTTATACAGTGAAATGCAAGATTTTCTCCAAAGTACTTGCTCTAAGAATACAAAGCATTTAGTTTTCGGTGATAACATAACTAAGAACGGAATGACAAAATATGAAGCAATATGAAAAAGCAAAGTGGAAATGCCTAAATATACACAACATATGATGCTCAATTGCACAGACGCGACATTTAGACATCCCACTCCCTTAAAACTTCCCGGTAATTGCTATTTGCACTTTTAATATACGTGAATGTAAAGTTAAATTGATCGATAAAACGACTTACCAATGGCAAATAACAATACAGAGGCGTTAAGGATCACGAACAGGACATTTACAAAGATGGAGTCGTTCTTGTCCTCTCCTTGACTCTCATCCCAGTTTGTGTAAACTGCACCCAGACAAACGTCAAAGAAAATTATCCAAAGTACAAATGTTTGTAGGCGGTCTTCAAACTTGTCCTTGATTGGTCGGAATACGGTGTAGAGCACTCCAAAGACGCTGACTGTCAGAACTGTGAGACCGATTTGAGGAAGGCTTTTAGATCCAAATGGGAAAATCAATGAGATCAATATCAGTTTGCGGTACATCTCTATGACCTCCCAAAACCAAAATTTCTTCTTGTAGTTTTCAAAGAACACTCTGAGCCCGAAAGAAACTGTTTCGTTTTCATGGGACTCCCGATATTTGTAAGTGAGAAACAAAGCCAAAAGTGGAAATCCTACGGGATATAATGCCAGAATAGAGGCCATGAGCCAATACAAGCTGTGGCGAGGAGTGAAACACTGGATAGAGTAGTCGGCTCTCAGTAGGAAGATACAGTCGAGCTTTTCGTTTGAGAAACACGTTTCTACACACGCACCGGGAAGAGGTAGAATTTGAATAATCGACTTGCTCGTCGTGGGGTAGGTCGTTAACAACAATAGGAAAATGTTCCGATAGCAAGATTTCTTCAAACTCCTAATTTCCCTCATTTTTTGGCTTTCAGCACGGTCGGTTTTGTTTATAATGTAGCGTCTTTTAAAGAAAAGATAAAGGAAAATCAAGCCGACAAGTAGGACATTTAAAGCAACGATCACTGTGAACTTTCTGAGCTCATCGAGACCCAGGGAAGAATGAATGCAGCTTAGTGGCGCAAACTGCAAGATGTTCCCTTCAAACACTTTTAGAACCTTCTCCGTTGAGATCAAAATGACTGGCCACTGGACTTTCGCTAATGCCGAGAAAATTCCAGCAATGACTTGGTAAAAACCAAGCACAATCTTAAAGCACGACATGACGACATCTGCAACTGTCCGGTTATTCTCTGCACGTTTGGAGTCACCCCAAAGAACTATTAGAAACACAGCAACAAAAAGAGAAATTACCAAGATGGAAGAAGTAACTGTTACAGTTAACCGAGGACATTTCAAGCAAGTGTGAAATCGGAAGTAAAAGCCTTTAGAGCAGGTTGCACACAAAACTCCTTTATATCCATGGTGGCATTCAGAGTCGATTCCACCCTCGCAAGACTTGGCATAAGGACATTTGAGTGGCTTTGGAAGTAAAGTATTAAACGTAGAATATGACGTGTCGTAATCTGGTTTAGAAGAGTGGATGTTATTAACAAAACATTTAAAGAATTCCTTTTCAGACTGATTTGACCATTTCCAAAAGAAGTTAGGAGCAAGTATTGCTGTATCGTTCCCACAAACAAAACCGTGTGGTGGACATGCTGAGCACGGACCAAAACGATCCAACCGATAAAAGTTTTGAAGACATCTGCATGCTCGATATTCCGCAGTCTCGTTGGAGAGAGTACCTGCAATTTAGGTAAATAGTGTATTCACATTATTTGGTACAAAGGCGCAAAACCAACCTTTAAAATAAATTCAACTCATCAAACCGCTTACAGTTAGTTAGGAATTAGCTCCAAGGATAGGTTCTACTTTCGGACGCAAAATGGCGTCCAGCGGTACTCAAACTAACGAGAAATTAATTTGCCAGCCGTTTCCATTTTGGATTGAGGAGAAAAGTTTTTCTTTTTTTCTGCAACGCTATGAACCACACATGGAATGTCATGCAGGGAGAAGTTTTCATGGTGAAAAATTTCAAGAGTGTCTCAGAGACAAAACATCAGTTACCGTATGGACATGCCACACAGTCGGTAGGACTTGTCCCAGGATGTCGCGTTTCAGAAACAAATGTACCAATGCTGCATCTTTTGCAATCAACTTGTCCCATTTCATCCTGATAAAAACCACCTGTGAAGATATGTAGCTTTCGCCTTTAATGCGTTTGTAGCGTTACAAGATAACGTACAAGAAAAAGGGTAATCGCAATAACGCAATCACGATCACAATCACAATCACGTTAAAAAACTGTTTTGCGAACTAAAACATTTACACGAAGGTAAAACTCTCTCCAAAATTTCAAAGAACGTGAAATTGTCACGTGACACGCAACGTAAGTAAAACAGGAAATGAAACCACAACGGAAATGAAACGGTAGCCACCAGATATTATGTAAGAAGGATGCAACGACATAAAACTGATTATGAGTGAAAACCGGTCTTATTGACGGTGGCCCTACAGGCACCAGCTCACTTTACACGCAGAACCAACTAATGAAAAAAAGAAGGCAGGGATGAATACTTTAAAAACGAGAGCAAATGAAGCGACAATGGGATAGAGAGAAAATTTAAGTTAGGATACTAGCACTCGGAGTGACCAAGCTTGAGACCTCTTCTATTAAAAGAACGTAACTGAAACACAAGAGCATTTGCAAATTATGAGTGAATCAGTTTTGCACGTGATAAGCTGTTTGCTTTTGCGTAATTATTATGTTATAGGTAATAAAGAATCATTCACGTGCAATTCGTATAGATAATCACATGATTTCGAGTGCAATTTGAAATAAATAAGCACCTGTAAAATTTTTTCAAAGACTAGCAAAATTGCACGAGCCCGTAGGGCGAATGCAATTTGTGGTCTTTGAAAAAATTAACAGGTGCTTATATATTCAACATTGCACGAGAATCAAAAAAATCATTTAATTACGTATTAATAATTTACATGAAAAAAAAATAGCTTATCATAATCATGCAGAAGCAAAGCGCACACTTCAAGTGCGAAAATAATTTACTCAAACCATGCAAGTGACTTTGTGCGTTCGGTCATAACAACCGCGTACAATAAAAACAATAATACACCAAGATGTTTTCACATCTTTAAGGTGCAAAAAAGTTCAATGTCCGGCTACATAGTTCAAGGAATTGTTCAGTCTATGTCCGAATCACTTTCGATGAAATGTCGTTTGCGAGGTTTAACCATGTTTGTGTTTAGTTTTGGCGTAAAATCGCTCGAGTTAAGTGTTAAGCTGGGTCGGCTCGTAACTTTCGATTTCCTTCTCCGAACACCACTTTTTCCAAACCTACAACCAAAGAGCAGTGCTTTTTACAGTGTTTTCGTTGTTAGAGCTGTTTCTCAGCTACTGTATTGTTGTTGCGGTGGCGAAAGAAAACCTGCCGACCATTGTTTTGCTCGCAAATTTTCAGCGTATCCAAATGTTGCGAAATCCAAGGCTCGCACTTGATTGGCTGTCTATGAGTTTCTTTGTTTACTGACCAATCAGAATGTCTGGTTTGTTATACTTCTCTGCACTGAATTAACCCTCTTCTGCACTGAAATACCTGAAAACTGCATTTATCTTAACCAATCAGAACTAAGTAATTTCTTCATGTATATTATTAGGAATAAAGCCTGAAAACTGCCCACTCATCTACTCCAAATTGCGCTCTTGATCTTTTGAAAACCTGAATTTTGCATCTTTTACTTTTTATTAACGTTATTGCTTTCGACGAATCTCGCTAACTTTATCTCCGAAAACTACTCGACGTCAAAAGTCCAAAATGATGTTCTAAAACGTAAGAAATAATATAATTATTGCACCTAAATTTGAGGAAAGATAAACCTTATTGCCATAGATATTGTTTCTTGTACCAGCGTGCATTCACAATGATATGAAGCACGCAGGAAATATTGAATGCACGAAAAAAAGGTCGGTGTCAACTGTAGGTTCTTGGTTGCTGACAGATCTTTGCGCGTGCTTTATGTCGTAGCTGACGTTTGAACCAATTTGTTTTGTAAGATATTCATGGCGCACGTTTGAATTTTCTGTAAGAGGAAATTCGATCTACTACGCTGTAATGCAAACAGGCATGGCATCGGCACGGACTGGGAATATGGATCACGCTTGCACCAATGAATCTGATCACAAGAATTTACTGCATGAAACAAATTGGAAACTTCTGCTCACAGAAAGTCACTTGTATACTTACAGCTCAAAGAGGTGTTTGATTCCAGATGTTGCAATTCTTGATATATCTTTGATCCGATTCTTATTTAATTGCCTGCAAAAAGCACAACAAAAACTTCAAAAAATTTTGAAAACTTATTTGAATTTTCTTCCTTGTACTACCTTTGATACTTGAGCGAAGTCTTCCAATTAGAATCATTTGAACACGTCATAGTTGTGTACTGTTGAAGATCTTCTGAATCGACGCTCACCTTGAACTGAACCTAGTCTCCATTTGTGGCACCCTGTGATAAGCTTTTGAGAAGACTTACTGTCTCCAAATAAATGGAATTTGATCATGCAAGGATGATTAAAGTCACGAAAATGTACAAACCAAAAACACGGAGTAGTTTTTTGTTTGCAATAGAAGGAAATGTTACAATAACCATCTTTACCAGTTGTCGTTAAAGGGTGTTCAGAGATTATAAACCAGTTTGTAATCTCTGGAGGCTGTGTAATCATTTCTTATCTTATCAAATCATAACAGTTATTGCAATTTAAGAATAGTACGTATTACAAGGTTATGCGTCAATGAATGGAAGCTTCAACATCCTCCCCAGGCACCCCCGGGTTTTGAACTTCTGAAGATTAGTTCGTTCAAATTCCCGCTCCCGGAGCAAAAGTTATGTTGAAATGCCCACTTATTTTTTTTGCACAGCAACCAAGACTTTCTACATATTGACCAATCTTTAAAGCCTACACTTCGTACATCTTTTCTTCTAAGCAATTCGCTCGCAAAAGTGAACTATTTACCCAAAACGTGCACCTCCATAGTTTAAAGATTGAACACTTGTATTCCACACGAAAGACTCAACACTTCCAGTTCAAATTGCCCACCCCAGCAAGGCAAGGTTTCCCTACTCCATTGGGCACTGACAACGGTCAAATGACAGTGGATGGCCAGGTGGCCAGGAGGGAAGGAAGGGGGGGGGGGGGATTTGAAGCTAAGAATTGATCGGCGCACCGTACTTACAGAAGTACAATAACCTTAGGACCTTTCAAATCTGGTACAGATGTTAGTTTGTTCTCTCGAAGAATGCTGTAGAAGTCGTACAAACAACAACAGAAAAAAAAAGCAAATGAACAGTACGCTATCGTGTTTCTCTTAGCAATAAGCAATGTCCTTCTCAGGGCCTCGATCATATATGGTCAACAAACAAGGAGCTACAGGATATAGTATCTAAAACATGGCAAAACGGTTTCAGTGCAAACTCAAAGATAACTTTTAAAATAGCAGAATTCCGGATGTTTTTAATTCATGACATATTTACCGAAATACGTTGAAACTTAACCCACTTCAAGCTGTCATGTCGAATCAGAAAAATGTGTCATTTCTTCAGTATCTTTTTTTCCTTCCTCTTTTTCCTGTCATACATTATTTAATCTTCTGCGTTTGATTGTGAATTTACGACTATTTAGCGCTACTCCTGATCAAGCGTCGAACAAAGCAATATATGTCATGTTGATGTTTTTACTTGTGATTGAAAAAAAACTGGGTGACATGACTCAGGATTTAGGGCAACATGACTTCGGGCGAGATGCCTTTAGGGCCACATGGCCGTAAAAAAAAAATTGTTCATATCCTATTGATATTAATATAAGTGTTTCAGGTTTAAAGTATCTGCTTATCTTGCACTTGGAGTCTCACTTACCATCGATTGAGAACTTTAAACTGTTTAAACGTTCCATCACCTATGGTCTCTAATTCGTTTCCGTGAAGGAACCTATCAGTTGTTAGAAGAGTCAAAATCATTCTTTTCCTCCTTTTTTTGTGTGGAGGCGAGGGGGAAGGGGGGAAGAAGGGTCGTATTGCCTCTGCTTTGCATTGATGCATATGAAAGTCAATCAGCCTATCTATTCAAATGTGAAATAAATAGGGCGAGTACCATAAGTGCTATCCGAGGTTTAGACCACTGTCCATAGAAACGATCGAGGTCTCTTGAAAAGTTATTTTTAGTAAGTTCTTATTATTATGCAAAGAACGGTGTTCCTTAACGACGATTTACTTACAGATTTGTGAGCTGATCCGTAAGTCCTTCTACTGTACCCTTGTGTATATGATTCAGCTTATTGAAGGACAGATCACTAAAAACGGACAAATGTATAATAACTTGTGGCTGGTCGGGATTAGAAAAGTTTCGGCAAAATAAACCTGCTAAGACTGCCTAAGTCAAACGTCAAGAGAAGTGTTTGCATAACAGAACATAACACAAAATTTCTTGATGTAGTTAATTATGTAAATATATCTTTAAGACCGCTTTTCTCACGATACATATCGCGCATAATCGATCGCTCGGACATCTGAAAAATCAATAATAATAATATCTAAGAAAAAATTTACTCACAGTTCTGTAAGATTTTGCATGGCTTTAAATGTTCCATTTTCGATATCTTCAAGGTGGCACCCACTCATGGAACTGTGGAAAAAAAAAGTCGAGAAATAGTTTGAAGTGAAGGAAAGAGTAGGGGAAACTGCCAAACAATGTAAATATGAAAAGTTCTGACAGCGGATTTATGAGACAAGTCTATCACTAATGAATTCTCTGTCACTTTCAATGCCGTTTTGTTTTTTTGTTTTTTTGTTTTTGCTTTTTTCCGCCAAAGTACCAACAACATTCCTATAGTCTGGGAGCAAATGTGGTCCCGTGTGAAGTTCGTGCTGAAAGCAAGCACCTAGTGTAAAAGTGTTCATTAGGACCTACTAAACATGAAAAGTTTTGGTGCCAGCTTTGCAACTTGCTCAGACGGCTTTTAAGGGGGGTTAAATTCTGATCCATGAAATCTAGCATGGAAACGAGGCTAAAACACATAATTCCTCATAACTTTGTTAATAACAGACGAAAATACACCAGACTTGCTCACATGATTGGGCATGATCCTCCCTGTTGGTTTATGTTAATTAACATAGGTCACGTGACCTTACGCATGAAAGCGAGGCTGAAACACATAATTCACTATAAATTTGTCAAAAAAAATCCTTATCATGCCAAACTTGCTCACCTTAGTCAGTTAGACATCTTGCATCGATTGGTGCCACTTTGTAGTGTCACGTGACCCCATACATGGAAACGAGGCTGGATATATCTGGTAGCATCGTGTAGGATGGCATTTGTCCTGCCAAATGTATTAACAACTACTAGGCAGATACATATCTGGTTATCCGATTTCAGATATAAAAACTTCAACTAATCATTGTCCTATGGCCCATAGCACAGGGACAAGACGGATAAAGCAAATACTGCGGAGGCTCCATTTGAGAATTTATCTTGTACACATAATCAATAATTTTGCCAACTTATGATACTGGTTCCATGTATTCATTTTCGCATGTATATTGGAACAAGGGCAGAAAATGAAAATAGCGACCACTGCTGTTTTATATATACAGTCATGAAAGTATTACTGAATATCTATATACATTGTTCTGTTGTCCATTCCTATGGAATTTCCTGTTCGACTTCGTCTTCATCATACTCATCATCACTTTCAGCATACTCGTTCTGGCAATCTTCAGAGCACAGACAGAGATCAGTACAGACAAGTCCGGCTTTTTGACACCGACAACGGTTGTTAGAGCAAGGGACTTGGCGCACTTGCATCGGACAAGCTGTATAATTGCCTCTGGAGCTGGTGGAAGATTTTTCATGACTGGTACCCACTTTCCATCTTCATCTTGCCATCCATAGCCTTCTGGTGAGGGCAACACCGGGTTTGCTACATGATCGTTGTTCCAAACAAGAAGCTGGTAGTGCGCTCTCAGTATGGCTTCATGGAGCATGGAGAGCAGCTTGTGTGGGCGGCAACCTCTCAGACTCAGCTTGATTTTTCTTAAAGAGGGACCATCTGAGGGCTTTGACAGTTTTGATGTCTGTCTTTGGTTGGTACATCCGACAAACCAGCTGTTCCACTCCACGTCTTGTGCCGTCATCTGGCTGTTCCCCACAACCGAGGTTAGCAAGAGCTTGCAAGATAGGAGTGCTGGTGTTATCAAACTCATCCCAACAAATGGCTTTTCCCTTTCCAGAGAAACTCCCAGTAACATCTGCTCCGGTCAACGCATGAAACGCTGGCAGCGCAGCCGTCTTAGTGGGCCCAAGGGCGTCTGCGATTGACTTCAAGTTGATAACTCTACGACTACTGCCGGTTCCAGTAACAAAGCAAGGGTTGGAGCACAAATCTGGATACCGTCGGAGAGCCAAAACAAGAACATCAGTGTCAGGAGAATATATAGATAGTTGGGTAGCACCTTGAGCAGAGGCATCCAGAGCATGTAAAATAATCTTCGTGTCGGCTTCTTCTTGTGTACTTCGTAAATGCCTGACGTCTCTGTGCGTTGCCTCACATTCCGTTCCCCATGCCACAACGACTTGTCTCCCATTGCGAAATAGGATTGTAGAAATCGCTCATAATAAAGTCATATAAGCCACACGAAATACATAATCATTGCAGCTTTTTAGCTTTTATTTTTTTCATTCAAATGCTATACATACAGCATTAATATGAATTACAATGAGTCAACACTATTGTCCTGGATGATGTGTTCACCTTTGGCGTGTTTTGCAATCCAGCCTCATTTCCATGTATGGGGTCACGTGACACTTCAAAGTGGCACCAATCGATGCAAGATGTCTAACTGACTAAGGTGAGCAAATTTGGCATGATAAGGATTTTTTTTGACAAATTTATAGTAAATTATGTGTTTCAGCCTCGCTTTCATGCGTAAGGTCACGTGACCTATGTAAATTAGCATAAACCAACAGGGAGGATCATGCCCAATCATGTGAGCAAGTCTGGTGTATTTTTGTCTGTTATTAACAAAGTTATGAGGAATTACGTGTTTTAGCCTCGTTTTCACGCTGGATTTCATGGGTCAGAATTTAACCCCCCCCCCCCCCCTTAAAAGCCGTCTGAGCAAGTGGCAAAGCTGGCACCAAAACTTTTCATGTTTAGTAGGACCTAATGAACACTTTTACACTAGGTGCTTGCTTTCAGCACGAACTTCACACGGGACCTTATTTTATGACATTTGCTCCCAGACTGCTAAGTCATATCTCAGTAGTCAAGATTTTTATTGAAAGAGCTGGATCGCGAGGGGGAACTACGAGTTTTTAGAATTTATTGAACGGGTAGTTTAAAACAATTTTGTGTACAGGATGGCAGCCAACCTCTAAAGAGGTGAAAAGCATGTATTTCATCTAAAGTTTGTTGTTTTCATTCTTTGTAAAATTGAACCCGCGAGAAAATAACGCAACTTTCTATGTTGATCCAGCTTTATTAAATTGACTGTAACTCGTGCGGAACATGTTCCGGTGAAAAGTTAAGTTTCAGGCGCAGTTATCGGTATGGCCACTTTGTCGAAAAAAACCTTGCCATCAGTTTATTTCGTTCCCTGCAGTCGTTTCGTTCCTCAGTTATAAACAGCAAATCTGAAACAGAAAAATTTAAAAAAAAAATTAATATTTTTTCAATTTCCCATTTCATTTTCCATTCCTCTTTCCCATTCCTCTTTCCCGCTTGTAGCAACATCACTGCGAAAATGTGATCGATATCAATAAATTCCTTTTCAGTATTTTGCTGCCCAGCTGTCACTTTAGAAGACAATGAAGTGTTCAACCAATCAACTGCGAATCATCGCCTTGAATCTGTTGCTTTTCGTCTTCACTAAGACTGTGGCATATCCCCCGGGGATAGAAGTTATAAATGTGACTTTCTGTGGTGAGTTCCTCTTTGGCTTGTGACAAATATACATCTTCAAACGTTAAAAAACCGTAGTAGGTTTAATGCTTGTCTTTTTTGATTGTGCAGTTCGATATACCTGGTGAGAGAAGTCCTTACTCTGGGATTGTTGTCGCAAGCAGCGATTAACGTTTCGATACTCTTAGCGGAAGTCATTATTTATTGACGGGGTTCGACTCAGATGAAGACAATAGCTTAAAAGAGTTAAACGAAGTTGACGTATTTAAACACAAACCAGTCTCCCAAAACACAAATTAATTAACCAAAACACAATCAATTTCTCAAAAACGTCATAAATAATCACAAATTTTATCATGTTGGTTTTAATAAATCAATTTCAATTTTTTAGCAAATGAAGTTGTAGACTAACTTCACAGACAATCAAATCAGATCAGATGTCTTTTAAACCCTATTTCCCTTGGGTGGGCGCCTCGCATGGGTCCTACTGCCCCGTTTGCGCCCTCCCCTTTGGATTTTTATTCTTTGAAGTTATTCGACTGATTCCTCCATATCCTTTGACTACTGTTTCTGAATTTATTGCCAAATAAAGATTTAAACAGAAAATAACACAATCAATTGCGTTCAAACCAGTTTACTTCTTGTATTTTTTACTGGCAACTACGATAAGACTGCGAAAATCAAAATTTCTCCATGGCCTTTCATCTCTACTGGAGCTATCGTTAATTTAACAGTAATATTCACACCCGGTAAGTTGATGTCAGTGGAATATGAATATGTTCTATCGAATAATTTCGTTCTTGTTGTCTTTCAAACATGCCACACGGTTCAACGTTATCCGTTTATTCAGTAAATACTAATCCTAGATATTCCCTTATATCACAAAAACAACTCTGCATCTGCGAAACAGGATTGGAAGAGAACTAAGCGACCCGTTCCGAGAACGTGACGCAAGAAGGAATGCAAAGGACGGATTACGAATCATTCTAAGCAGCATGATATGTCGCGCAGTCTGCAGCCCCTCCTTGCATCTAAGCAATTCGGAAAGTTGCAAAACATTGCAAAAAAAAATTATCGAATGTATCTATTGGCACTTTTAGCCTCCTCGGTTTCAACGCTTTGCATTCAACATTTTTAAAGAGATATTCAAAAACTCATTAGTAATTCATAAGCCCATTAACCTATCAAATGGTAGATAATAAATCACGTGCAGTGACTTTATATCGATAAACCTCAACCTTATTAGTATGCGGTGTTTTATCATATATAAAGACACTGCTCGTGACTCATGAATATTAATTAACTATCAACACAGAAACTGACACAACAAATGTTGGGAACATATTTAATGTTCTTTCAACAAATTTCACACAGTAAATTTACTTTTGCACCAAATTACTAGTACAGTTGTGAAATACACATCTGGAAAAATTCTCTATTCCATTAGTACAGTAATCTGGTAAAGGCATATTAGACAATACATCATCTGAAACTTAGTAGAAGAAAAGTACAAAACACGTGTGAGATTTGATTTTCTTGCATACTAATTTAATCCCTAATGTTTTTCTCGTACGCTAATTTCTAACGTTCACAAAAGCATAATTGTTATGAACTCTCTTGACACACGCTTTTCCAAGAATGTTTTTGAAGCCGTTCAAAAAACTCGCAGCACGTGTTTTATCGGGTCAAAAACCACTCGGCTACGCCTCGTGGTTTTAAACCCGATAAAACACTCCTGCTCGTTTTTTAAACATTACATAAACTGCTGAGTTTATACTTCCTTACGTTGCTCAATTTTTCCGTGGGATGCCTGTGCGGTTGCCCGGCCTTTCTTTTCCATCGCTGACGCAAATCGACAAATTCTTGAAATGCTTGGAATGTTTGACATTTTCCGTATCTCTCAGCAATGAACGAGTTACCAGTAATCGGTTCCTTGTGCGCAACGTTGTTTCGACGTAATAATACTTGATTTGATGAGAGTACATCGCTTTTTCGCTCCCATTTTATTAAAAATGGATTTATGTAATGTTGATGCAAGGGAAGTGAACGTTTTTGTGTGATTAACCATGAAACATCTAATAAAATCTACCGATTATCCGCTCATCTAGCGTTGGGGTTTATTGCGAAATTGACATCTTGAATATCACAAATTAATGGCCTGTTTACATGGAGGTGGGATACCCTAAGTAAGGTGAGGTTACCCGCGTATTCGGGGGGAAGGGGGGGGGAGTTGGAAACCGGCCTGTCCCTATAATCTCTTAGGTAGTCTTGATCACGTTTATATGGTAGATAGGATGACCCGCCTAGGCGGGTTGCCCGGTCTGCTGGGTGGGCTAACCCTGTCAGCCGGGGTGACAGTTTGCAATGTAAACATGTCATGGTGAGGTAACCCGCCTGGCCGGGATCGCGTTCATGTTACAAAAAAGGGGAAAAATAATACCGAAACATCAATTTTCAATTTTTGATTTTAAACGAAAATTGAATAGACGAATGACACGCGGACCAGAAATACGGGTATGTTCAAAATTTTCACATTTCTTAGCCGTCCCGTGCAGAGCTAAAACGTTAAAACACCCTTTTTTATGTCCTCTTAGCAATGAAACCTCACAGCGATTTAATCACGTTTTTACTCTAAACTCAATACTACATTCACATATTACGCCGAAGCGAAGACATTGTAGCGCCAGAAACCGTTAACGCATCGAGCTATTGGCGAAAATCTTAAAGGACGGTAAAATACTGACGTTTTCCGGCAACGTTTCACCACACGTCGCCGTTAAACTCCTTAATTACAAATACGATAAAAACCTCGAGAAACTGCACCCCGGCACCCCGGGGTTGTAAGATTGTATGTAAACGCGGGCTTTTTATCGACCTCGGCTAGGCGGATAACCTCACCCACCTGGGGTCCCCCACATCCGTGTAAACAGGCCCTAACTTTAGATCTCTAAGAAATACCTCAGTACAGTCTTATTAGTTGTAGGTTTTTGATGAGTAAATTACGGCGGCTGAAAATATACTTCCTCAAAGAATAGAGTTAGTTATCAGCGGAAATGGAAATTATTTTACCAGGCTGCTTCTCTTTAGGATTGAAACAAGCGATAAGAAACACGAGGAGATCAATATTTTGAGGTCCAGTTTGTTTCGGAGAGATCCAAAGGATTTTGAGATGCCGCTCCTCGCTATTTTTAACTACAAACACTGTCGCGGTTTATTCAACACTAAAATTTTCTTCGGTGATGTCTTTGGCTAATTTAAGTGACTAATCTACGTATTTTATTTTAACTGCACTATTCCTTTCAATGAACCGCTCAGTAGCCGACGCATTCCACGGAATAGCCTTCAGGCGTATTGTTCTGTAAATAAAACATACAACTAACAATTCCTCTATTTATTTACTATTACGAAGGGCTAATGCTCGAAACATCAGCTTTACAAACTCTCCCCACTTGAGGGCATACTGCGCCATGTTTCTTACTGGTATTTGTTTCCGACAGCTGTAGATGTCCTTGATGTCACTATTGAATACGAGTTTGGGTTAGAATCGGAAAGCAAGGCGGTTATCAGAGGCACGAATGACCATTTATGCGAAAGCATTCCAGACTTGTGCAACTTTCCTGCCGGTGGTAAGGTGTTTTGAAGCGAAAAAAATAATACAAAAAGAAACTTTATGCGGATAGACCATCGGCTGTTATTAAATTAATGGCATGTCTATTTTTTCCCAGAAACTCAAGTGAAGACTATTTCTACAAAATTAACAGAACTTCTACCATTTTTGAAGGTAATCAATTAATGAATAGGTGTTCAACCAGCCATGTGTTTACAGTGCTTGAGATTATTATAAGGTGGCTCTGCTGCGCTGTTCCCATGTTTTTTTGTTTGTTTGTTTGTCTCTTTGTTTGAATTTTTTTCTATCTTTATCTCTATTCAGCTTACTATTTTACCAAATAGGTGAGCTTTCATACCCAACAACCTTTGCTCCCGTATCCATATTTACAGTGATTTTCTGCAAATGATGGTGATAATGATGATGATTTTCATCAATGCTCATGTCATAGTGGTCGTTGCTTCTACAGAGAAGCAAGACAGAGCAATCTATGTGTTTACGTTAAATAAATTCTACTTCTGTTTTCATTCCTTAAACCATTAGATGCTGACCGTTAAAGCAAGAAATCAATTTTTCAATGAAGAGTATATCATGTTTCTCTGTTTTGATGCGGTGTTCAAAGTGTACTAAAAGGCAAGAATGAGTAGCTGACTTGCGAGGAGGAGGACAAATTAAAGAAATAGATTAGACAGTAGGATGGAAACATTTTTGTGTTAAAACTGCGAAATGTCTCTGATAACAACGACTTTATGATATTGATTAAGAGAATTGTCAACAATAAACCTACCTAGGGGAGTGTAAACTAGTAATGAGTTGCACCCCACCCTTAAACAACGAGTGCGAATAGATCAGAGGGAGTAATATATCACTTCAAAATAGAATGGAACTGACGACCTGTTTACAAAGTGAGTCACTTAGATATTTAATAATCAAAAGAGTCATCTTGAAACAAAAAAATACTGTAAGACAAGGTCTCAGAGTCAAAACTTAATGAACAATACTAATAAATTGAATACTTATCAGGTAAATTAGTGATCGATGTTTTACTGTTACTACGTCAGCTTGTGTCAACTTCCAAGTTAGTACAAAAGGGAGGTGGACAGCTCATAGGAAAGAAAAGGAGGTGGTGGGGTGGGTTGGTTAGTTTACTAACAACTGTTACAAAACGACTGAAAGTAGGCATTGAGAGATTTGATCTCTTAGGGGCTGGTAAGAAAAGGGATACTGGGGACAAAGTTGGTTTGAGAAATGAGCCAGCCTTCAATATAAAACAAGAATCAAAAACGGGTTGCAGTCAGGAGAGAGGAACAGTTCGCACGAAGAGAAATATAGAATAGATATTTCAAGAGTGCGAAAGAAGCGGACTTAAGCTTTTAGACTCTTAAAAAGCATATTACACACGGTGCTCCCTTCAAAGTCCGAGAGATCAAGCAAAGGTATATGGTTGGACTTGAGACGTCCTCAGCGTAACTCCTTGATTAGCGATCACTGGGCAATATAATGCTCTATGATGAAATAAGTCCACACTAAGGGACAATCGAAGTGCTCTGTGAACAAACTCGTGAATTGACAGATGACTTACATGAATTTTGGATTATATTTAATGTTGCTTAGGGTTAGGGTTTAGGGAATTTTGTGGTTGATTGTCATATTTAGAGTAGGAGCAGTAGTTCAGTGTTCGCTAATGTAGCAAAGAAACAAAATAACGTTGAGATAAGAAGGCAAAAAACACACGATAAGAAATGTAATGATCGATTTTGTCCCCAAGCTCATGCCATAACAGAAAAAAAGGCTCTCCTCCTCTATGCCTTCGCGTTTCTCCTCATCTTTGACTTGGTCGTTATCCCTTGTTCGACTCAGTCCCTTAGCCACGGCATCGAGACAAAGAAACATAACATCATCCAGGTTAAAAAGTTGCAGTCTTCCATTAACGGTCAGCATCTGGCAATTCAAGAAAAAAAAGAAAGGAGTGTGCCTTTTAATCGGGCGCGTATATTTATTTAACCTGTTTCTTAACACTATGACTTACGCAAATCAACCAGAACTTAATCTAATGCTCATTAGTACCAAGAAAAAGTTAACAATTACCGAATGGCCAGAAAACAAGTTATGCGATAAAAACAGAAAAAATAAATGTGAATAGAAGCTAAGGATTATAATAAGGAGGCTTGAAACTCGCCCATGTCACTAAATCTATTACCTTGAAAAATTATGGAATTGCTGCCAATTTACCTGAGTGAGTGAACACGTGAGTCTCTAAAAGAAAGGAAACAAGTAGATCAGGAAAGGGTACAGAAAAACAGTAGGAAATAATAGTTATTAGCATCGGCAATAAAGCAACATCAACAACAATTATAACAGCTGGTAAATTTGTCTTATCAAATTCTATTGCGCGAGCGTGCTTCATATTCCTATTGTTCACGCTCAGACGTCAGCAAACAAATCCCTCGAGAAAAAGATTTTCCATCGGGTTGGAAATGTTATAGAACAATTGCTTCATACGTCAGCTGTGCGTTCATCGAGATATGAAGCACTTGGGAAACTTGGAGAGCACAAAAGAAGCTAGAGTTGCTCTCTGCTACGCCTCGAGAAAACTCTTACGCATCTTTCGTGCTCTCCAAACTTCCCGCGTGCTTCATATCTCAATGAACGCACGCTGGCGTATGAACCAATTGTTAACAGCAAGATAGCGTCGAAATAAATCATCAGCTCAAAATATATGCTTTTTTCTGAATTTTTCAGATGTTCCTTTGGAGAAAAACAGTAAGTGGTTTGATTGACACGAAATCCATCCTGGGGTTTTATGATATAACATAACGATTTGGCTAGGATACATATCTAAATGTTCAAATTTCACGATTCGTGAAAAGCCGTGCCTATCACAGCAGCAAGCCACCATTAGGAAACAGTGATGGCCTAAATATTTTCAAGGTGCAGATAGATCTAAAGGGAAAGCCTTTATTTTAGTACTAGAGTCCTAATTTGAATGGAGGAAAGGAAAAACCTGTGCAGAGTGCAGAGCTGCATATCGACCACAGGAAGCCATTACGCATGTCTACATTAAAACGACTGGCATGTTTGAACTGAATGTGTCCAATAGCTTCTACTGTCATCGGCGTTCTTGTAATTGGGCGTTTTTAGTTTGGATGATTTGTCAAATCGTTTCAAAGAGTATGCATTTTCAAAAGAAAACGAAGGGATGGGAGATCAGATTTGGCAAATTAAAAGATCAGAGCATGAACTGTTGAAGTTTCAGTATTCTGTTCCTGTATAAGAAGATTCTAGACTCGAATAGAACAGAAGGTCGACGCATAGACAGATCAGTCAAACTTACTTGATCTGCCACTGCATTAACAACTTTATCAATTTTGAACCGAGCATTACATTTTCATTCTGATCATTCATATACCCTACTTACCGTCTGCAGGTAAGCTGCATAATTCTTGGAAATCTGCATTTTTGCAAAAATTTTGCCTCCCCTTGAACATAACCTTTCCGTCCGATTCTGACTTTATTATGTATTTCGTGTACGCGTCAAGGACATCAACAGCTGAAGGAAACAAAAGCATTAGTTATTAATAAGGTACTGTCGATGCTCACGTGGCGAGGAGTTGAAAGTGAAGCAGCTTTTATGCTAAAATTGTACCATTACGATTATTGTGCCCTATTTTCTGAAACAAGTCTGAATAAAACTGAATTTAAATGGAAAATTATTCTTTAGACTTTCTACCGTTGGGTCCCAGTTTTAAAGGTGCATCAACACTTTTCCCGTCGTTATGTATATGAATTCCCTTTCCTTTAGCTCAGCTTTCTTTCTTTCTTTTTTTTCCCCTTTGTTACATAGTATTGTGCCAATGTTTTTTTTCATTCGCACTCTAGAGAAACCCTTAGAGCCTCACTAAAAAATACAATTTAAAATACTATGTTATAATAAATTGAGAGCGAGGGTCGGATGGGAAATATTCGGCTCGACGTCATGACTTACGGACTGACCGCTGAGGATCGAAAATTTCGTAAATTTATTTTCAACCAAAATAGGACGCGATAGACGAGCGTACGCGGGACAACCACAAATAAATTCTACAATGAAAAAAATTCCTTTATTCTTTTGAATTAGAACAAGACACTCATAATTAATGGAAAAGGCGACTTTTGAAACTCTTTTAAGCCTTTGCAGGTGAACTCGCGGACAGTAAACGACATTGCCCTAAATCTTAAGAGTACATTCACTTTGCAAGTATCTTTTTCTTTATATAAGTATGATTTTTATTAAACATCTAAATGAAAATCCACTTAGTTTGTCGCTACAATTTTCTTGAAGCAAAACATATCAACTTTTCATTCTCAGCGAGCACTTTAGGGAATTCTTGTGGAGAATTACTGAAGCTCTTTTATTATAACTGCGCAACAAAAAATAAAGGCTTAAGACGAAGCAACCAGTTAGCTAAACTGCGTTTTAAAAGAAAGATTTGGTCATGCTAAAAAAATTAAAATGTTTGTCGTTGTTTTTGACGTTCAAAGTGTCCTCTTGGTTTTCTCCAAACCAAAGGCCTTTTAAAAAATACATTCTGGGATTTCACCTAGTAAGGCGCCATTTGATAAAGGGGAAAGATGTTTCACTTTCTATGAGTTTACAGGTAAATATACAATAGATTTCTGACCAATCAGAGCACGCATTATGTCTAAATCTGTCGAAATCATGTTATAATTCTCTTTAGTTCCAGGGGTGGATCCAGGGTAGTTTACCTGATTTCCGGAACTCACTCAAATTTTTTCCGGCCTAGTTAAATGTTGATAAAAGTACTTTTGGAAAACACTCTAATTTCCCTTTGGAAACTACTGATACTCTTGTGGAAATCATTAAACGTCTTCCAGAAATAAACCATCTTCCTGTTTTACAGTTATTTATTAAAGAAAATACGTTTAGAATGACTAATTTCGTTATAATTGCGGTCATGAGGCGTTCGGGAGCGCTCCGGATCACGCGCTGGCCTTTCGAGCTTCGATTACACCTCGGAAACCGTCGGAAGCCGTCGGAAAATGTTCGTGGAGCCAATCTTTACGCAACCGGTGGGTGTAAGTCCTTGTTATTTGGTGACAATAACAGGCGGAACACAGTCAAAACCCCTCACGATTGGCTAGCAAAGATTTCGTCATCGGAACTCACTCAAAACACTCTTCTGATTGGCTAGTTGTGTTTGGAAACTACCTTGGAAACTACTGACTATAGCCGCAAACGCTAATCACACGTATTTCAAACTTTACTAGAACAAACTTGACACATTGTTGAATACGGTAACTGAAAATGACAAAATTACAAACACGCGAATGAGCATAAAATAACTTACATCGTATGAGTGAAAGTACTGGAAAACGACAAAGCGAGATAAACAAGGATACTTACAAGACGAATGTGACCAACCCAAAGACGAAAACATGAAACCCAGAGCTAGATATGTAACGGTAATTTTCACAAACTAGACAACTAACCAAATAAATTACGTGCAACCAATATATATACGATATGCAAATAAATATAACAAGTACAAAACTGGTAACTGACAAAGGACACTAATGGAAGACGAGAAAATAAACACCTAACACGAAACTATGAAACACCAACACTAACAAAAAATGATAGTACAAATTCTTGCGCCTACACTGACAAAGTATAAAAAGGGCAGTTCCTCCCCCAGCGGGTCTCTTTCGTTGCTCCTACAATACAAGTACTTTTGAACTTGCTCAGGGGTTAACGACGGAATAACAATTTACTGTTAAACGTTTAAAAAATACTAGTGTTATGACTCGCGGACAACTGACAACTACTCGCCGCATCAGAAGCTGGAGTTCGTCGAAAACGTGTGGAAACCAGGTGAGCTTTTTGATTTCCCCGTGTCAATGGAAAATGGGAAATCTCGTAAGTTTGTCTCGGGCTGGCTGAAAAGATTTCCATGGCTAGCTTACTCCAAATATTTCGATGGAGCATTTTGTTTAGCTTGTGTTTGTTTTGGAGTTCAGTGTGGGCGAAACGCTAATAAGTTAGACAAATTATTGAAGTCTCCTCTCACAAATTGGACTTCGGCCGCTTCTCGCTTAACCAAACACTCGCTAGGAAATTGTGAAATTCACAATTTTTCTATGACTACTATGAATGATTTCAAGAGAATGATGCAAAGAGGAGCTGTCCCAATTGACCAGCAGTTAAATAACATAGTTCAACAGCAAATCGCGAGAAATCGGGAGATTCTAAAGTCCCTTTTCAAAACTATTATTTTCTGTGGGAAAAACAACATCTCACTCAGGGGGCGGAGAGATGATGATCCCACTAATGCTGCCCTAACCGGTAATTTCCAGGCATTGCTAGAATTCCGGGTAGACAGTGGTGACCAAACACTGCAGCAACACCTGGACACTGCACCCAGAAATGCCACATACATTTCAAAGACCATTCAGAATGAAATGATAGAAACTGTTGGTGCTCACATTTTGAATGATCTATCACAGGAAATAAGAAATAGTAAGTATTTTTCAGTTATGGCAGATGAAACTGCTGACATTTCAAATAAGGAGAATGTTTCTGTAGTAATAAGATTTCTGGATACAACTAAAACCATCCGAGAAGAATTTATTGGGTATTACATTTGTGAGGAGGGATTAACAGGGGAGGCTATCAAGGACATTATAACTGCAGCTGTAGCAAACTTAGGATTGACAATGGAAGACTGTCGTGGGCAGTGTTATGATGGTGCAGGCAATATGGCTGGAAGACTAAATGGAGCCTCCTCATTGATCAGTGCAGAACACGAAAAGGCAATCTATGTCCACTGCATGAACCACAGGCTTAATTTGTGCATAGTAGACACTTGCCAATTGCCAATTGTCAGGAACATGATGGATATTGTGTGCAAGATTTCTAATTTTTTTAACAACTCTCCCAAGCATCAACAACATTTAATAGCCAAGATCAGAGAACTATTGCCTCGGGCAAACCATACTGTTTTAATTGATGTGTGCCGCACACGATGGATTGAACGGATTGATGGAATGGACCGCATAGTTGAACTTCTCTACCCAGTCACAGCTACACTTGAAGACATCTCACTTAACAGAAACAGCCCTGGAGACTCAACCTGGAATCCAACAAGCAGACATGATGCTCAGTCCTTAATTAATGCAATCAACTTTTCCTTTATTGTTTCTCTTGTTATTGTCAGACATATTTTGGGATTAACTAGACCACTCACAGTGAAGCTGCAACAAAAAGCAATGGATCTTCTAAAAGCTAAAGATGAACTTGCTCTTTTGAAATCAGTCCTTGAAGACATGAGCACTGACATTGATAACAGACATCATAATCTCTACCAGGAAGCAGTGACCATTGCAATACAAGTAGCAGTCCAGCCAGAAATGCCAAGGATAGCCCAGAGACAAATGCATAGAAATAATGCTCCTGCTGCAACTCCTGAGGGGTATTTCAAGATCAATCTCACTAGAGTTTTTCTTGACCATGTACTCCAGCAGCTCAACACCAGATTCCAGGATGATGTATTTGTTTGCTATAAAGGTATTTCGATTATTCCCTCTGTTTTACTAGCTACTGACCCTGCCTGGAAGGCCAATGTTTTGGAATTTTGTAACCATTACAGACAGGACATACCAAATTATGCAGGATTACAGGCAGAGCTTTTGTTATGGGAGAGATTGTGGAAGGGGAGGGATAACAGAGGAGATATTATTCCTGACAGTTTGGAGGCTACACTGAAGGATATTGACAAAGATGCATATGTCAACATCTATTCCATGCTGAAAGTCCTGATCACAATTCCAATTTCATCTGCATCTTGTGAGAGATCCATATCATCCCTTCGGAATCTTAAGAACTATTTGAGAAATACAATGACCCAGGACAGACTGAATGGATTGGCACTGATGCATGCCCACAGAGACATGGATTTTGACCTTGAACGTATAATAGATTTATTTGCTGAGTTACATCCTCGGAGAATGAGAATGGCAAACATTTTGTAATAATTTTTTGCACCAGCTGTTTCTAGAGTACTTGTGAGTTATGTTCTGTCTGGGTTATGGCCTTTAAGTCTCATAATCCTTAAACTGATGGAGAACAGTACAGAAGCTCAAACTGGTGCCTGTATAACTTTTTTCAACTCATTTCAAGGTTATTTTCTATTTTGTTTTACTTGTGATGATTTTCCATTGACATTGACATTGGGTTTTCATGTTAAGCTTAAATGGTTAACAAACATTTTCACTGAACTCAACCAGCTTCACAGCAATTCCCAAGGATGAAGAAAGGCTAGTATTATTTCAAATTATCATTTTACTTCAATTTGTATATCATTTTATGATTCTTATAATTTATATTTTTCTAATAATTGTTTTATTTTTTGAATTCCAGCTCCCAACGCAGGCTAACCATCCATAAAGCCCTTCTCTCTCTCTCAAATTCTTTTCTGTGTTGTGCTCCTATAAATGAAATGAATAAAAGCTAGCTCAGGAAATGTTGTTTTTAGTGTTGCTAAACATTTGGATTTATTCAGCCTGGCTTTCATTCATTTCATTCATTATAGGAGCACAACACAGAAGAAATTTGAGAGAGAGAAGGGCTTTATGGATGGTAAGCCTGTGGTCCCAAGGATGAAAAAGGCAAGTAGATTTTTATTATCAATCTTTAAACTATATCATCAATTGTGCTTGTTTTTCTTTTGTTATCAAAAACACTAACACTTGGTTCGTTTTTTTTTTTCTCCACATCTTGATTTTCCTGACTGGGAGGTGATGTTTTCCAGTGTGAAAAGTCTTGGTGATGACTTAACCTTCCTGAAAACACTATATACACTGGTTTGCACAGTAGCTAAAGGTGGAATATTTGTAGATCAGAGTGTTTCCTGTAGTACTTTCAAGAAAAATAAATGTTTTTTGCCTTTTTGATTACATGCTTTTTTAGTCTTTTGGGAGCAATTAAATTTTCTAAAAATGCATGAAATGGCCTTTAGAGAGCTCCAAATTTCAAATTTTCTCGGGGGGGGGCATGCCCCCGAACCCCCCTAGCAGGAGTGGGTCCTCGGGTGGAAACTACTCACTCAAAATCCTGGATCCACCCCTGAGTTCTGTAATCAACTTACCGGGGGTTAGTGTTACACTTATCGTGGCGAGAGTTCCAGTCGCTATAAAAGGCCATGGAGATATTTTGATTTTTGCTGTATGGTCATGAAAGCCTGTCGACAAATCGAAAATTTCACTGAGAGAGTGTCACTAGTGTGTTCCAGACCATCTTAAAAAGGCTTGTAAACTCGTCACAAAATCATGATCATAAAAAAGTTTCTAGACTCGTTAAAATATAATGACTAGGGGATTGTCTTTGCTGAAGAACCAAAAATGATTTTCCCTCATTGAAGCTTTGAATAAACGCATGAATTTGACTCTGTCTTTAATATCTTAGATGACCGACGGATAAATGATGCAACACAACAAAAACGTAGGAAAGGAGAGACAAACAATAGCTCTCCTTCCCCTTTTTCTGACGGTTTTGTTCGTCTGATTGTTGAAGTTTACTAATGGACTGCTTCGGGGTGGAGAGCTTTATTTATTGCGTCACGATGAAATCTGACATCTGCCTTATCTCCCTCTA
The DNA here is from genome assembly GCF_964200805.1 of Pocillopora damicornis. Classification (NCBI taxonomy): domain Eukaryota; kingdom Metazoa; phylum Cnidaria; class Anthozoa; order Scleractinia; family Pocilloporidae; genus Pocillopora; species Pocillopora damicornis. The sequence goes on from NC_142673.1 coordinate 28,136,413, forward strand.
AAGCTCTGTCAATGATCTCTAGCCCCCCCCCCCCCCCCCCCCATTTATTCCCTTTCGGCGACGACTGATCCCTCCCACATTAGGTGTCGAATAACAACTGGTCGCCACTGCTGCAAGCTAGGACTTCGGCATGTATTTGCTATATATTTGGTTTATCCATTTATCGTTTTCATGCGCATGTCACAGTAATACTTTTTGAACCCACTCCAGACTTTGATGCCTTATTGCACTTAGTCGACTCCGAATGCGATTCCCGAGGGATATCCTGCTCCTCCAACGATAACGAAAAGAAACAAGTTCAAGGAGATAGTTCGCCACAGCTGATTGGCTGGAATCATCATTTTCTTCGTATCCAAGAGGTGGATAGCAATATCTGTGGGGCAGAGTTAATTTTAATGTACGACGCAACAAATCTTTCTGATGAAAATAAAAAACCTACACTTGTTATTCCTAGCAACCTTGTAAATTAAGAAGCATGTAAAACAAGTACGTTAGTAAAAGCTGAGTAAATTTTCCGAGTGTTCAGTACGTATTTGTAGGAAGACAAGTTAATTTTTATTAAAGTTAATCCTTCGATACTACTGAGATAAAATCGATGGATCGAAAGTTGTCCATAAGGGACCTACAAAAAGTTGTAATGTGATAAAAAACAAACATCCTCTTGATATAAATATCTACAACCCTCTTCATAAAGTAGGTTTATCTATAAATTCAGAAACTGTGCTCTATCTTTGCAGTGAACCGTTTCCTGAATAAACGAAAATTGAAGTATACTAACTCCTCTCATAGAAATGGAGACGAAAGTTACCAATCTTCGTGCCGGGAAATGAATGATCACTTTGGTAAAACTATTGACAAAATATGTTCAAGCGTAACCGATGGAATTATTAAAATCACCTGAAAATTGACTATGCATATCTGGCGGCGTTTGTGCGAGATACATTTATCTTTTTGTTTATCAAATGATAGATTATATTTCTTTTCAGGAAGGAACATAATAAAGAAATGTATTGTGAGTCGAAAGTCGTGGTACATTATGTTAGACTTAGCTCAAAATCCAGTCTATTCCGTTTTCTTTCCTGATATTTTCAATTTTGATTATTCTCTGAATCATTCATATCTCGACCTTAAATAAAAACATGACGAACTCATACAGTTTACGGACTTTTAATTACTTTGACTCTCGAGACACGGGCCTTTATGTTTATTTCCCGCGCCCGCCTCTACGTTCAATGAAGAACTCTCAAATTCCTCGTGCATCGACACTTTCTTCATCTGAAATTCCTTTGAATTGAAAGATCACTTACCTTGTTATTCAGGTGTTGTTCAACGAGCCTTTATCGATCTCTTGTCGTAATCAAGATTTGTGAAATTAACTACAATTTAACAATAGTTCCAAACCTACCAATATTTTTCAATCGTTATGTAAAAAAGCTAACCGGAAGCGAAGTAAGAAAGATTAGCTCATGAACCAAACAGGAAGCAACCTCTTCAAATAACTGCTCGTTCAGCAGTTTATTGGGAACAATGCTAATTGGGCGTTAAAAGAAAAAGACGCTCTTCCTTATTAGTATAAATGTTTCTAAAAAAGTTTTTTTTCCTTTTGTTTATTTCATACGGCCAAGGGTACGTACGGGACGTGTTATTATGAAATATATAAGCGGGGCATAGAAAATTTAATGTAAAAAGTGTTTGAAATCATGCTTGAAAAGCATCGTGATCCAAAGCAGTACAACCACACTTGATGCAATTTTCCGCTTTGTAAACGAATTACATGCAAATGAGAATGAGGTCGGACACGAAACAGAGTTACTTAATATAACCGCGTTTATTGTCACCTAGTTATTCATTCTTGCTTGACAACTTGAGTTTATTTGGACGTTTCAAACTTGGTTTTGCTCTCGAAATAGAAGATCGCGTGCAATATGTTAACATGAACAATCCTGAGTGTTGAAACAACCTTTCTGTTCCGCTCTGCGTGCGTCTATGTCGACATTTGTCATTGTTTCACGGAACATGACAAAGTGTACTTAAAATCATTGCGGTTTCTTTAATTTACGAACATTCAAAACACTGACGTCGACACTTCGGGACGATACTTGCACTGGCGATGGTGTTTAATCAGATATGAATGTATCTGATATGAATGTATCGTCTTCACATAGCTATGTTTTGTTCAGGTCTGATTTTATATCAATTAGAAATACTCCCTCGCAGGTAAGTCACAAATTCATTAGACCCTCCTTCAATATTCAATATCTTCATGGTGCATTAGTGCGAAAAAAGTATGCTAATCTTTACTTTCAATCCTTTCTCTAAAGGAAAACACGTCACAATTTTGAACTGCAGGGCGTTTCTAAATTTAAAACTTCCCATTAACTTGATGAAGCTCAATAAACTCAGCCGACTTGATTCAATTCAGCGTTAGACATCGAATTGATAACAACGTTTCGCTATTCAAAGAAGTCCGTTGTTGACTCATTTACCCGTGAAGAACATTCAGGTGAGTCTCTTGATGCATAACATGTTTATTTATCAGACATAGTTTGATGCTACTCTGGTTTGCAGATTTAATGAATGTAACTGAAAAAGCTACAATTCATTCAATTCAATTCCAACGTTTCGACACTCCTGTCTAGTGCCTTCATCAGGGGTGATCTAAACGCTGCAACAAGAGGTCCTTTTATATGATCACTGATTAGCGGCCTTTTTTCTGACGAGGTGTAAATAGGAAATGAAGCGGAGCGCCTCTTGTCGCATTTGAATTCAGTAGAGCCGTCGATCCAATTTACCCTTGAGTGCGAAAAGGATAGACATTTGCCCTTTCTTGATTTAAAAACCTATGGATCCAGTCACGAAAGAACAACGAACAGACGCCATTTATTCTATTCCTTGCAATGACTGTGACAACGAACACATTGGACAGACCAAACGTCAGTTTGGTACACGGTTAAAAGAGCACCAAAATGTGGTTTTTCTTTGCAAAAAGGAAAATTCAGCTTTATCGGAGCATACATGCCTAACCAACCATACAATTGGGTGGGATATGTTGAAGTCCTACATGTAATAACTTTCCTAAATGTAATAAAGTCCTAAATGTAATAACATTTGGTCCTAAATGTAATAAAGTCCTAAATGTAATAACGTTTAGTCCTAAATGTAATAAGCCTCCAATGCAATCGTTTAACTCCTTCAGTGCATTGTTATTATGGCGGACATCCACAATGAGATGTTAAAGTGACAGCTGTTGCACCAAAAAACCGCTGACCAGTATACATGTCACATTACGGGCTCGCTGATATAAATCAGCGTCTTTCTCCTTGCTAGACATAAGAAATATCATTAGTCGAAGTATGGTCCTTAAAGCGGTCTATTGATTGAGTTGAAGAAAATCATTTTCAGCCCAAAGTGGGCTAGTGCTTGGCTGGAAGCTTAAAAGAATGGAATCGATTGGTACGTAATCATTAAGACTTTTTTTGACAAGAAGTTGAGTACAATTGATGATGAACTAGCATGCTATTGTTGATGTTATCGTTCGTGTTAAATCTTTAGTAGTGATGCACCATTTTAGAGCAGTTTGAATGATTTCGCTGTGTTACATGTTAATCCAAAAGAAAATTATTATTATCAGTAGTGTTACTGAAATTTTGCACATCAATGTTATTCAATGTCAATTGATTTTAATGAAGCATTTGGGTTCATTCTTAAGACTGACTATCCTGATTTATTCAATTTTGAACCTGAGATATTGCATTTGTAGCCCTCTATGCCTTTACTCCACCTCGGTAATCAGTTCATGTACCATATGACTAAATGGAAACTGTTGAGCTTTCTTTTTCATTCATCTATTTATCTATTCATTTTCTCCCCTCACGGCGGGGAGAAGAGATGACGACAAAAAATGAAATATAAACTCGAGATCAACTGTAAAATATATGTTTTCTCAATACTTCGGTTCGGGAACTGATGAACCTGTCATAAAGGGCTAAAGGAAAAAAAAATGAATGGCTGATTAGACCATCAACTGACCATCTTGTGTTAAATATTGTAGTTCAATGGTTCAATTTTACTCTTGCGTGGAAAAAAGGCAACATGTCGAGACCAAGGTTGTATGGTCAAGATTTCTGGGTATTAGCCTCGTTCTCTTTCTACTTTTTTTATGGACCGAGACTTCGGTAAAATCGCAAAAAAAAGAACTCGGCCAACATCCAGCCATTTTGACCTCACGCTTGGTCAAAACGCATATGAATATATTTTATGCAGACCCATACAATTCTGGCAAGGGAAGAGAGTTCAAAAAATGCACTTCCGAGCCCGGAATTTTTCTAACGCATAAGTCGATGGACTTCCTTTTCCTTGTAATTCGGTTCATGAGGTGTTAACTTCAGCACTGATGACAGAAGTATATCGTCAAAATCTGTCACACTTAATAGCCTGAGCCAATGATATAAAAAGAGCTATTGGTCAGCGTTCTCATTGCTTTTACGTCCGTTAATTTGCTGCCAAAAGCACATTAGTATCAGTATAAGGTTTTGTAGCCAATGCTTCTCAATCTACGTCTTTAGCAAATAAAAAGACGCTGATTCATATCAGTGAGCCCGCAATATGCCATGAATACTGGTCAGACGATTCTTTGGTGCAACAGCTGTCACTTTCACATCGCAATGTTAGCGCAGTTAAACGATTGCATAGGAGCCTTATTACATTTAGGACCGAACGTTATTACATTTAGGGCTTTATTACATTTAGGACCAACTGTTATTATATTTAGGACTTTATTACATTTAGGATAGTTATTACATTTAGGACTTCTACAACATTCACGATAGAGAGCCTTTATAATAGCGTATCTGTCTCTTTATTGTCCATCTAATGAGGAACCTAATTTAGCAATCTTTATGACCGTTCATCTTACTGAAAGAGAAACATCAGTGGACTGCTACCCTTTTATTTCCCAACTTGAAGCATTGCAAAATGTCAGTAATGCGCACGAATGTCGATAAACTTTCGCGAGAGATCTGCCTGGCAGACAAAGCTCTGCTGCTTTAAAAGGACAATTGACGGAAATGAATTTGCTTTTAGTTCTTAATTTAGAAATGAAGATGTTGTAACTTTTGTTCCCAGAAACCTAGACTCTGTGATGATGTTTATTGGCCTGATACAAGTCATCTTGGTCTTTTGGTTTGTAACACCATGTGAGAGTAACGTTTGCAGCCTGAAAACTGAAATCTGTAACTGCACTAAATTTGGTAGGACCCGCGCCCTCGTGAGAGTAAAGTGTCATTTTCATGGACCCATTCCGGCCAAAATCCCAAACAATACATTGACACTGTAAGTGATGCAAAAACGTTAATCGTCCTTGTTCTTTCTAGACGTGTCATCTTCTCTTTTGGTATGTTACCTATCACACACACACACACACATAAAAAAAAAACGCATACACAAATTTATCGTAGGAAAAACCACACTTATCACAATATACAACCAGTCGCCTCGATTCACACGAAAGCACATTTCATTTTAGTATTCGCCACGTTAATACAATCGCACCCCCAGCTTCGTTTAAGAAATTTGCGTCAATTGAACTTGTGATTTTTTGTTAGCTTTCATGAATATTCTCTCTATGTACTTAACAGCTCGTTAATTCAATTTCACCCCAATTCTTGATAACCTATAACGATAAATTTTTTTTTGGTACGAACCCACTTTTTTATAGGGCACATTTCTCTTTCACAAAATTACCCATCTCGCTCATCTCTCGTTTGGGGTAAATTACACCACCATAGTTTGGATACGAACTCTTACACTTAGAGTTAAGACATTCACGATCCTGTTTCCTCTACAAATTCTCTTTCTTTGCGTAAATTGCATGCCATTGCCTCCTTTTGAAATTTCACACCTTCCTGAGATCTTTTGCGTTATTTTTTCTTATGTGGCATCGATTCAAGACCTCTCAATAACACTCCCCTTAGAAGGAAACATATATCTTTTACGTCGACTCTGCAAATTGCATTTTAATCATTTTCATTCTTTTAACCAAGTTCAATTTATTCCTTAGAGATCTTTCAAGTTGTTCCCTGAACACAATTTCAGAAGACACTTTTAGGGACTTGACTGTTTTGAAGGAATTGTAAGTAGTGATTGCGATAAAACTGTCAAGTATCAAGGAAAATAGGTAGGATTGTTGAAACAGTTATTAGAAAAGGAACTTTCCCAGGTGACAAAATATTTCCCGAGTCAACTGTAAACTCAAAAAAGACCATTGGTTAGCAACTCAATAATTTTAACTGATAGATGCCTACAACTTTAGCGAATCAGAATGAGGGATTTGCACTTGGAAAATGTTCTTCTCCAAACGGTTTTTAAATTAAGAAAAGCGCAGTAAATTAGCGGGGAACATTTGGCTTACTTAAACTTTTGCACCTAATCATGACTAGCTTTTTTGTGTGCTCTTTTTTCCTAGAGCCTTGCCAAATAACTCATTGCGGCACATTCCACAAAACACTTTCAAGAATATGAAGAATCTGGATATTATGTAAGGGAATTTCTAATTGTTGCATTCAACAGTAAATTTGCATCGTATAGTCGAAAAAAATTTATTGAGGTAATTAATTACCTAGTCTTCATTTCCTAACATTCGCTGTCATTTTCTTTCCAGAAATCTGGAAATGAATTCAATTTCAGGGAATTTTTACCTTCCTCCAAGCCTTTCCATACTGTGAGTAATTAAAGTAGATGAAAGTTCATCGTAAAGTTCAGATTTACCTATGCATGCCATCTTAAAAAAGTCATACTATGTTTTATTTTGTCTTGTTTATTTTGATGTTTCTCGTTAGCTCATTCTCATTAAAAAAAAGGGATGTTATTTGTTCATGGATGAGACACAGTGACGCAAATGGAATGAGGCTGCGTGAGTCATCATAACGCCGTTAAATTCATCAAAAAGCTAATTAATTTTAATTATTTTATTTGCCTAGTAAACTGGAACACAACCTGATATCAATTGCGGATGTAAGGGTCATTCTCAAAGGACTAACACGGCTTCGGAAACTGTAAGTGTAATTTTTCATCCGGAAAAAACTTTAAAAAATGTAAGTAAGATATAGTTATCCTAGAAATAATGTCATAACAAGAGAGAATAAACATTATCCTCGATCTCTTGCGTTATCATTATTCTGCCAGTTATTGCTTTTGTATCTTTTTATATCACTCGTCACATTTTTTGAGCATGAATATTTGCTATCTGTTTCTATATCATGTCGACCTACCTGGATGTAGAAGAGAGTTTTTACTGATTGCAAACGGTTCACTTTTACAGATACCTTAATTCAAATCCACTTGGACCATCTCTGCCAGCAGATATCTTTGCTGTTTTTAAAGATATGAAATATCTGTAAGTTAAGTAGCTCTAAATACAAATCACCACCATAGAACAAAGTATTAATGTTTGTCTCATGATATAGTTATTCCCGAAGTTGGTTGCGACGCTTGGACTGCGAGCGAGCGAGCGAGCTCTCGTTGCTTTTCTCTGTAGCAGAGCAGTTTTTAATTGACTGTAGAAAAACGAAAATCAAAGTAGCCACAACGGCCAATCATAACAAAGGTTTACATCATTAACAACCAATGAGCACTCAAAGTGAAAACTCAAATTCGGGAAACGCGGGAAAACGCGGGCGACCAAGTCACGATAGGTTTTCGTTTGCATCTGATTGGTGAAAAGGATGTTGCGAGCTTTGTAGATCAGTCAAAGACTGACTTTGCAAAACCAAAACAAAATTTTGGATTCAATTTTAACACTCAATTGAAAATTGCTCTATGCATGGAACTGTAAATTATTGGTCATGACCATCGCTGAGTTGACTTGCTTGAAGGTTTCGTCAAAAGATAGAGTTAGATGAGGTCCTTGTTCAGTAGAAGCGCGTTTTGAAATAGAAGATAATTCTTCTCCACTTGGCTAATGAAAGATATTCTTTCATATCTTTTCACAGAAAATGTCCAACAGTGTCCTCAATTAAGACACCTGCATTTCAAAAAGACATTCATTGGCAAATAAAAATAACAATTCTTCCGAAGGCAGTCTCTTAAATCAGGAAACTTTCAATAACGTGGATCTCAGTCTTGCTCAATTTTTTCTACAGCACCAACCTGCTTTGTGTTGATTTTTTTTTTTTCAATAACTTTTTTATGTAGTTCCATGAAAAATTGCGACTTGGAGAATATACAAAATGGAACTTTTCGGTCGATGCAGCAATTACAAGACCTGTAAGTAGTATTTGACGTTATGTTTTCATATTCGAAAAAGGTAAACAAATTTTCTTCAAATATGCTACAAGAGCTAATGTGGGCGCCACCATTTCCAAGACAATTATTTAACCTGTCCACGCACGCAAAACTACATATGGCACGGTTTACAAACAGCTACCGCGTTGTATTTCCTCGGGGTCAAGTATTCTCACTGATCGTCAAGCGTCAAGTTTATGGGGGAAGGGAGGCTAGGAAGGGGGAGGAGTGGGCAAGGTAAGATTCAAGTGGCGGAGTTCACTTTCGAATTGACAAGTACACTTTTAATTGCGAATATAATAAATTTATTTCATTAAAATGCAGACACACCTCCTTACTAGTAGCTAAAATCACTGGTACTGAGTTCTAAATCGGGCACACATCATTTATCACATCCTTGACAAGTGGCAATCAAGTTCACTGCAGAAAACTAACAGCACGCAATTTTACGTTGCTAATATCTTGTTTAAAGGGACTATGTAAGTTTCTAAAGTAACTGTGGTGCTGCTTCGGTGGGAGAGTATAATAGGGTAATCTGGTACTACTTCGCTGACGAAGGGCTAACGCTCGAAACGTCAGTTTTTAAATCCTTAACTATGGCCAATTTACGTTATCAACTTAGTTGATAGTACTAAATTACCCTGTAATACTTTGTTCAGTTTATTATGCGACATGACATCGATGACATGACAATGACAATGACAATGATATCATTGTTAACTTTTCGGTTTTCAGTACACTGTCTTATAATAAGCTGACGCATATAGACAAGGGTACATTGGAAGGACTTACGGATAACCTTGCTAGTTTGTAAGTATGGTAACTAATTACCATCAGTCTTTGAAAAAAAATGTGAAATTATGGAAATTATATCAAACTCACTATTAACAAAAGCCTACATCAAATCTGGGCGACTCCGCCCCCACCACTTTGTGTCTCTAGAACACACAAAATTTGGAACCTTTGGCTCAATTACTAAGAGACGTTTTGATAGTGATTAATTTTAACAACAAAAAAAATTTATAACTTATTTTGAAATACCAAAGCTTCAAGATTTAAGGAGTCAAATTTCAATTTTTAATATTCCGATAAGGCAATTTACGAAGACGTTCAGAGTGTCGTATCAGGGTTAGCCCGTAAGAATGGGTCCTAGCTCTCTCGAGCATGTTCAAATCTCAATTGTACCGCCACATTCGAATGGAGCGAGAAATTTTCTTTATTTTGGTATATAATTCGTTTAGTTTGCAACCGATTTAGATGGGTCAAATGGCCGCTCAAGTAGGAGCACTCTCACTGGTTTTACTTCTAGTCTTCTACGGATCCGTAAAAGCCGTGGGAGAAAGATCAGAGGGTCCAAAAACAGGATGATTTTCCGGCCATTCGTTACCCACGTTTACATGCAGTATGAAAAAGTAAGTAGTCTCATAAATAAATGAAGCTATTTGATTTTTTTTCCTTTTGTTCCCGGAGATACAGCATTTTTTGCTGGTAAGTCTCGAATATGTCTGATACCAGTCGTGTTTAACAATTTTTCAGCTATCTTCTCTACACAATTGCCAAAGGGAATGGAGAGGGAAGTGGCGAATCTACCTGCGCTGTAGTTGTGGAGAAGACCATGTGACAAACGGGCGTTAGAGGCATCGTCGTCAACAATCGAATAACAAATGTCTTCAGGAAAAAGATTGGGACCATGTGTGCAAAGCCAAAGCGAGCAAGAGGAAAAGTGGAGGTTTTGATGTCGAAGCTCACTGACAAATGGCGCGACCATACTTAAAATAATCATTCTGTCAAGTTATTTTATCACAAGCTAGATAATTACTTTATTGAAAACGAGCGCTAGAAGAATCTTTACAGAACGAAACCACCAAGCGACAGAAACTTGAGGAAGGGCTCAACGACACAGAGAGAAGCTGCAAGTATCACAAACTGAAAAAGATCCCAAAGATTCCAACGTGGTGAATTTGACTCGCTTTGCGACTTTGTCTACGACTGTCACAACGACAGGATGAAAGTTTACGGTCGTTGGTTTTTGTTCTTGTCTTCTTCTTGAATAAAAGCCTAGTTGACAAGACCTCATCGGGGTATCGTTTTGGGACTCTCCTTTCCCTTGCAGCCGCCATGTTTACTGTTACGAAAAATTGTCTAAGTAAAGTCCCAGAACATTCTAATAGAACATTCTAGAACCCGAAGTCATCTAGACGTGACCTTCTGGTAAAAACAACATTCTGGAACGTGCTATTTGTTACGTAATTATTCAAATTTAGAAACCCTGTTAATCTACTAAATTTATTTCTTTAGATAAGTTTCTAGATCCTTATACTTTATGTATATAAGAGCGACAGTTCCATCGAACAGAGAGAGAGATTTGCGAAGAAGCTTAGTGCTATAAAAACAAGAAGTCAACTAAAACAGTTTGTTGTTGTTACCGACGATCCTGAGTTTTTTCTAGGAACAACCCTGCTCTACATCGACACTCGTAACATTTACAAATGTAAATTGTCACCAATGCGATTGATACTCTGATGCGCAAGCGCCGTAGGGAAAGCGTTGTTCGCGCCAGCCTGGACGCCAATTAGAGCAAATGTTCACGCTTATGGGAAATAAGTTTGATATGCCTGGCGGCACCCATTTGCTGTGGAAAAATTCCATTTCCTTCCTCTGAAATTTGAAATAGCACTTCAAGACGAGACCTTTCAAGCTAATTGTATTCATATGCTTCAAACCTGAGAACAAGTTTGAGGTGAAAGGCATAAGAGTCCTCATCCTTCATCGTGGAGAGCCAAGAAATTTATTGTTTCTGTTCGAAAACATGATCGAACTTCGGGCGTGGAGCAATTCTGTATCTTTTATTGACTCTCGATCGTTTTGAAAGGTTGTGTTTCTAAGGTCAAGAGTAGTCTAGGGAGGATTGCAAACTTTTTCGAATAACACTAACAGTAGTAACATTATATTCAAGGATTTCGTTTTCTGTTATGGTATGTTTGTCACGTTCCAGGGTTATAGGGAAGTTTCTCTGAAAGCTTCGATTTCATATTCCAGCCACAGTTTCTTTTGCTCGCGTTCAAGCATATATAGCTTGGCTCATTGGGGTAAATAACTTGTAAATATTTTCCTAATCGGTTATAGGGTCCTTGATCATAACAGACTGAAGACGATAGGTGATGAAACTTTCAAGCAATTTATCTCTCTCGAAAGATGGTAAGTAACTCACAGAACGGAAAAAGGGAGTATCGCTATTCAAGCATGATCTGTGGAAACAAAAAGCTCATTTGAGAAGAGTTATAATCTTATGCTGTTATTTGCTCAACAGAGAGCTCCAAATAGCAAAATTACATCGAACCGACTGCTCCATTTAAGAGCCATTTCCAAACTCTTGACGGCCATTTTCTTGGGCCTCTCTACCTCTAGGGTTCCAAGTTTATCTTTCTTTTGTTTTATCTATCTGATGTAAGTCACATGAGTTATTTACGGATTGGTCTGTAAAAGACACGTTTTGAACGTTTTAAAATTGAAAGTCAATATAGAACAGGGGGAAAACATCCCACCCTCGTCCAGTGCTATAGCGCTCAGGTTTGCTTTGGTCACGGATCAATGAGCGTGGACTGTGATTGGTCACATTTCGTAATTGGCCCAATCTTTAGTCGCGAAATACGCTAATTCATTGCATTACCACGAAGTCAACACTTCAGGGTTAGGAAAGGGAAGGGGCGTATTATTTGGTAGTGTTCTCTCCTGTCCCTTTTGTTTTCTGTTAATTCTTTTAATTAGCCAATCAGAGGGTTCAGTGTTTGTTCTCGTCACACAACACCATTTGTGAGTTTCGTGACGTGACCAAACAATTGCTTCCTTGGAGACTAGCCAACTGAGTGGATTTCTTCCACTGGAGAAATCAAAACCAAATATATTTGCTTTGAAAGAGAACCTGAGCTTAATAATCAAATCATTACAACTGTTTGTGTCTTTTTATCCCAATTTTCTGAATCTTTTAGTTCGTTGAGCAATAACAACCTGACATCTGTTCCAGATTTGAAGCGTCTTGCATATTCCAAAAAAGTGTAAGTTGCTATGATTTGTTATCATTGTGTATCTAGGTGGTAGGACATGGGATCTGGAATTTACCAAGATCCGACTGGACAAAATAGTTAGTGCATTTGAAGGAAAGCACTTAGTTTATCAAAGAGTTTGGTTTGTTCCCAACTTTACTTGCAAGCAAAAGTTGCCGAGAAATAATTTGTGCCATTGCCAACAAAGTCATGCAATCAGTTTCTTGTCTTGGTCACTTCATCATCGTGTCTCGAAATTACCACCGACAATCGGCGACGAAATTGTTGAACTGGTGATTATGTTGGTTCAAAATAAATAGATATGTTGGTTCCAAATAAACCCGTGAAGTAGTGAATAAATGACGGTAAATATATGAAAATAACATATGTGAAAGGCGGTTGAAGAAACGAATATGGAAGCGATTCTCGCAGTTATGAACACTACTTAAATAGTCGTGAAAATAAGGCCTGAAAAATTTAAGGCCTGTACTGGATTTGGACCCGAAATAGACTGAGTTCGTCAGCCAAAGGATTTGGGTTGCTGTCATGATTATACTCATCTGCAACACCTCGTTACTAGTTAGATTAGTACAAATTCGAAAGGCTAAATGCCTCTTGGACTAATACGGTAAAAATTGGAAAATTTACTGTCATCATAAATGTTAGGAAAATATCATCACTAAACAAGAGTCTATCTATCGTCAAAATATCAAAGTGAATTTTAAATCAGCGCTCACAACTTGGATTTTTCTGCATTATGACCTTTCTTTTTTCAGAAACTTAGAAAATAACCAGATCACAGATGTAACGAAAATCGTAACATCAGGAATTCAAATATTTTTTGAACTGTGAGTATTTGATTCTCTTAGCATCAAATGATTCCATTTGGAAAGTTGAGGGACACAGCATTTTTTACTATGTTTACATGCATCAGGCAAAGGTTTGGCTAAGGTGAAGAGCGCTTTAGCCCTAGAACTAGTATGACAGGTACTAACTGGAAGTATTTTAAGATTTTGCGCAAGGAATGAAATTTTGTGAATGTTTCTTTTTTCTCGTAGATATCTACGTAACAATAAGATCGAGTACCTACCACCAAACATCTTTCAGAATACTATTGTAGTAGCAAACCTGTAAGTAACTAAAAACAAAACCAAGAAGGAGTTGTTATCTTGCCACTGTCTTTTGATATTTTTGCCCGTGAAATGACGTGATACTAGGTGAAAACGGACGCGATACAACTTTCTATTTTTACTCGCGATCGGGGTCTATTATTTTCACTGGGTTTATGGTGAGGTAAGGGGGGGCCTGGTTTTTGTCACTTGCCCCGCTAGCTTTTCTTCCTTCTACGATTCTTGCTTTGTTACTTAAAATAAAAGGGGCGAGCTCCCTGGCCCCTCCCCTAAATCCGCCACTGGTAATACGATATATGGAATACTGAAATCGGAGTCCACTTACAAATTGTAGACATGTTGGTTGCATATGATCATTTCTAAACTTTTTTTTAGAGAGAGCAATTGGGTTTTTATTTTCTTGTTAATAACTTTATTCATCTTATCTTTTTATAGTGATTTGTCGTTCAACAATCTGCAGTCAAAATTTCCATATCCCTTAAAAAGAGTGATGGGAATGTTAGCCACCCAATATAAACCAAATTAATAATTCTCTGCATTTATTCCGTGTACCTGGTCATTTGCCCCATAAAGGATTCATATACTATCAATTCCTTTTTCTCAGTTTTGTTGCCTACAAACTGCATGAAGTTAATAAGCCATACTAGTGTAATGAAACAAGTTATGCATGTCCCACAGGGAATAAAAAAACAGTTCTTCAAATGATAAATATAGCGTATAAAGGCCTGGCTAACGTCCGCAACATTTCAGCTGAACATCTTGCAACATTGTGGCGCACAACATTGTGGCACGCGTTTGGCCAACTTGTAACAACGTGTTGCAAGACGTTGGATGATGTTAGATCAAGTTTGAAAATTTAAAAATTCTTGTTGCAACATTTTTGGGTGTTGCAAGATTTTTTTGCGCGTTTGGACAGCTCTTTTACAATATCTTACAACACGATCCAATAATGATGCAAGATGTTGCATTGAAGTGTTGCGTGCGTTTAATTTTTGAGCGGTCCTTAATATCATGAGGCGTGCGTTATGGGCTTATATCTTTATGTAATTTATCGAATAGGACCTATTCCGATGTATGTACGTTTTCTCTCTTTGTGTACTTCACTTCTTAAAATTTTCTTTTACTTTTTCTTTAAGGAGCTTAGCTTCAACAACATCACTTCCATTAATAAACGCACCTTTAGTGGACTTTCAAATTTGACCACACTGTAAGTTTGCTACAGAGGTTTTAGTTCACAGTAATGTAGCGAACGAAGGAGTTACTTAGCTGATTTACACCGGGTCTAACCCAAACCCCTTTCTTACATGCAAGGAGAGGGGCTTACGTTTCCTCTATGATTGGATTGTTTTTATTCCATGAATGTCTTTCAACTGCCACCTTTCGGCCCTCATGACACTGTTCACAGAGTGAATGTTTAGATGAAAGATTCAGCTTAATTCAGGATATTTTATGACGAATTTTTGTTAAACAACGGCTAAACTTTGTTCAAATAACCGGCCCAATAAGTTTAACATTATATATTAATAGTTTATTAGGCGTTTCGAAAAATGACAAACATAGATTTGTCTAGATTAGAACTATGTAGCTGTAAAACATAGGGCATGCGCAAGGGGTAAATTTTGGTCAGCCGCGCGCAAGCTCTTACTCAAAAGCTCAAAGGAAAACTTTAGAAACAACCGCTGTCACGCCAATTACGCGAAAAAAAAATCGCAACAAAACAGTGATACATTCATGTATAAGGTGTTTCGAAAGTTCGTTCCGATTTTTGAACTTGTTAATTTTCTCAACAAATCAATTGATTGTTAGAATTTTATCAATAAATTGAAGCAGAAAATTTGTTACAATTGTTACCAATAGCAATTTTAATTGTCTGCTAATTGCCTTTGTTTTGCGCAAAATCTGCATGCGTGCGTTTTCCCATCATTTTTCGCGCCATTTGTGTATGATGTTCCTTTCCCGAAATTTTTGATATTCTCTAGTATTAATTTAAATAAATGATGAAACGTTAGAAGAAAACAAACCGGAACGAACTTTTGAAACACCTTGTTAATCTGTAAAAGAAAGTAAACTGGGGAAAGAGAACACTAAAAACTTTTCGCACTCAAAGCTTATTTGATTACGGGTTTGCTGCTGAAGTGCCATTTTATGTTGAGCTTTACCACAAAAGTTGTACGGTGTCCAACACGGTGACTTACTCGCTTGTGTGGTTGTTCTTTAAACAACTTGTGTTGAAAGCCTAAAAGCACGCCATCTAGCCTTGAAAACGTTCGCAGATGCACAGAAGTTTGACTGCCGTGTTGATGAGAATATAATAACACGGTATGACGTTCTATATCCACTCGAAGTTTAGATAACAACCTCTATAAACAGTATAGAAGTCAAAACACGTGTGGATATTCTCCTCTGAACACTTGGGGAATTCATTAAACAGAAGAAGCTACGCAAACACGAAAAACAAATACATTTAGGCGAAATATCACGTCGCTTTTCCTTGTTTACAAATTAAAGGTAGAAGACGCGACCCATATTTTAATGAATTAAATGTTAATTTCATAGAGTTATTTTATCGTAACCATATCCGGAGACTATGAATAATTTCAAATACAGGAATTGACCAGTCTCATTCTATAATTCAACTACGCGTATTTCTATATTTGTTGTGAATGACACTTCACGTGCGACATTATTTTCTTATGGGTTTCATGTTTCCTTTGAATTATAATTTTCAGAATGCTTATCAAAAACAATCTGGCATTTATTGCCAAAGACGTTTTTGATGGGACTCCCCTTCTCAAGTCACTGTAAGTATAAGTTTCACTCCATGTTACGGAATGTTGCAAATTTCTAAGTATCAAGAGCATACCTAGGAGAGTTTGGTAACTAAGCTAATGTTTTTATGGTGGAAATGGCTTTGAAAATTGCTTTTACTTGATGCTAATAACTCATGCAAGTTTTATCATTTTTATTTGCTTGCAAATTACATCATTCATTAATACGATATTTTCATGATTGTTCCCGATTGGAGATTTTGCTTCACCGAAATGGTTTTTTCTTCTTCTTCAGGTTTCTTCACAGTAATGCAATTAAAACCATTGAAAGCAAAAGCTTCGACAGACTTGTTCTGAGGCAGCTGTAAGCAAACTGCAGCTTAAAAGTTGAGATGCGATACATAGGAGAGATTTATCACCGCACGGCAAGAGTGGCCACGGCGAGTGTCCACTTTCGCCGTTTACCTAGTACATAAGATTTTCTTACCTTTTTCTTTCGCCGAGAAGAGGTTAATTCCTGGAAAAAAGTTTTTCAAAACTATTTCTTGTAGGTGATACAAGGGTAGATGAAATTTCACGGTTAAAATCATTTCACAACCGAAGTGAAGCGAGCTTACACGAAGCTAAAGCAGTAAGGTTTATGTGGAACGTGAAAGGACAAGCTGAAGTTTGCCGCTTCACGTAAACGCGGTGCTAAATCTTCCTAATTAATTAATTTACTCGCATGACTCAAGCTAAACGTAAATGGCTATCTTTAAAAGAAGAAGGGGAAATGGTGGGAACGGGGAATGGGAGGGAACGGGGAATGGGGAATGGGGAATCTTTAAAAGGAGGAAACCTTTAAAAGCTGGAATCTTTAAAGCGGGAATCTTTATAGTAAAGGAATCTTTAAAAGAGAGAATCTTTAGAAGCAGGAACCTTTAAAAGGAGGAATCTTTAATTAGAACAGAGAATCTTTTCGTAAAATCCGTTCCTTTTTTTTACCGTTCTTCTTTTTACTGTTCTTCCTTTTTTCCGTTCCTCCTTTTACCGTTCCTCCCTTTTACTGTCCCCTCTTTCACCGTTACCCCCTTTTACCGTTCCCCCCTTTTACCGTTCCCCCCTTTTACCGTTCCCCCCTTTTACCGTTCCCCCCTTTTACCGTTCCCCCCTTTTACCGTTCCTTCCTTTAACCGTTCCCTCCTTTTACCGTTCCTCCCTTTTACTGTCCCCTCTTTCACCGTTCCCCCCTTTTACCGTTCCCCCCTTTTACCGTTCCCCCCTTTTACCGTTCCCCCCTTTTACCGTTCCCTCCTTTTACCGTTCCCTCCTTTTACCGTTCCCCCTTTTACCGTTCCTTCCTTTTACCATTCCTTCCTTTTACCGTTCCTACCTTTTACCGTTCTCCCCTTTTACCGTTCCTTCATTTTACCGTTCCCCCCTTTTACCGTTCCCCCCTTTTACCGTTCCTTCCTTTTACCGTTCCCTCCTTTTACCGTTCCTCCCTTTTACTGTCTCCTCTTTCACCGTTCCCCCCTTTTACCGTTCCCCCCTATTACCGTTCCCCCCTTTTACCGTTCCCCCCTTTTACCGTTCCCCCCTTTTACCGTTCCTTCCTTTTACCGTCCCCCCCTTTTACCGTTCCTTCCTTTTACCGTTCCCCCCTTTTACCGTTCCTTCCTTTTACCGTTCCCTCCTTTTACCGATCCTTCCTTTTACCGTTCCTTCCTTTTACCGTTCCTTCCTTTTACCGTTCCCTCCTTTTACCGTTCCCCCCTTTTACCGTTCCTTCCTTTTACCGTTCCCTCCTTTTACCGTTCCCCCCTTTTACCGTTCCTTCCTTTTACCGTCCCCCCCTTTAACCGTTCCTTCCTTTTACCGTTCCCTCCTTTTACCGTTCCTTCCTTTTACCGTTCCTTCCTTTTACCGTTCCTTCCTTTTACCGTTCCCTCCTTTTACCGTTCCCCCCTTTTACCGTTCCTTCCTTTTACCGTTCCCCCCTTTTACGTTCCTTCCTTTTACCGTTCCCTCCTTTTACCGATCCTTCCTTTTACCGTTCCTTCCTTTTACCGTTCCTTCCTTTTACCGTTCCCTCCTTTTACCGTTCCCCCCTTTTACCGTTCCTTCCTTTTACCGTTCCCTCCTTTTACCGTTCCCCCCTTTTACCGTTCCCCCCTTTTACCGTTCCTTCCTTTTACCGTTCCCCCCTTTTACCGTTCCTCCTTTTACCGTTCCCCCCTTTTACCGTTCCTTCCTTTTACCGTTCCCCCCTTTTACCGTCCCTTCCTTTTACCGTTCCCTCCTTTTACCGTTCCTTCCTTTTACCGTTCCTTCCTTTTACCGTTCCTTCCTTTTACCGTTCCCTCCTTTTACCGTTCCCTCCTTTTACCGTTCCTCCCTTTTACCGTTCCTTCCTTTTACCGTTCCACCCTTTTACCGTTCCTTCCTTTTACCGTTCCTTCCTTTTACCGTTCCCCCGTTTTACCGTTCCCCTCCTTTTACCATTCCCCCCTTTTACCGTTCCTTCCTTTTACCGTTCCCCCCTTTTACCGTTCCCTCCTTTTACCGTTCCCCCCTTTTTTACCGTTCCCTCCTTTTACCGTTCCCCCCTTTTACCTTTCCTTCCTTTTACCGTCCCCCCCTTTTACCGTTCCTTCCTTTTACCGTTCCCCCCTTTTACCGTTCCCCCCTTTTACCGTTCCCCCCTTTTACCGTTCCCTCCTTTTACCGTTCCCTCCTTTTACCGTTCCCCCCTTTTACCGTTCCCTCTTTTACCGTTCCCTCTTTTACCGTTCCCCCCTTTTACCGTCCCTCCTTTTACCGTTCCTCCTTTTACCGTTCCTCCTTTGACCGTTCCCTTATTTAAAGATAGTCACTTTTAGGTTACTCAAAGGAGGGTAGCAAAGAGTAAGGGAGGGGGATGGAGAGTTCCTGTTCCTGTTTCACGCAAAAATTCATACGTCACGTATTTGAATGAGAAAACTTGCAATCTCTCTTCTTGTCTTCAAGGCTTCGGGCAAGGACTAAATAAATTCACGGGTCCCATATATTTCAGGAGGCAAATCATATCCCACGCTGACATTAGTTCACGAATCACGCTCGCCTCTGTAAAAATCTACGCATCGCGTTAATTTTGGCCTTTATTAATCACACATCACTTACAAACCCTTTGCTTTCCTCTTGAAGATGTCTTATTTCTGTTTTTGTTGAGATGATACTCAAAAAGTCCAAAACAGTCATAAGAAAAAGAAACAAACGGCGCACATAACACTGTCTGGGACCCCAGAAATGCATTAACTGTGTAATGAATTAGTATTTCACTTTCAGAACCATTTTTGACAATCCTTTACCACTGTTGCCAGATGGAATTTTCGACAAAATGACAAACAATACTAAGGTGTAAGTAAAGACGGGAAGTTATACACATCAAATAGCTTAGATAATCACAACAGTATTGCCAGTCCTCCTTGTTACTTTCATGTATCGCCATTACATTGTTGTCATTATTATCCTTGCCGTTGACTTCATCACTGTTACCCTTATCGACTGTCCCATTGACCATTTGTTTTCCAGTTTGGCTGCAAGCCCAGAGTGTTTGGTGTTTTTATGTTTTTTGTTTTTGTTTCTTAATGCTTATGATTTTTTGTGTATTTTGTTGTTGTTGTTGTTTTTTTTTTATGTTTTTAAAACCCATGTAAGATTCAGCCACGTAAGCCGCTTGGCTAATTGATCTTATTACAATTTCCATAATGATTGCGTTATTTTTTCAATCTTTACAACTTAGATTTATTTTATTCTTAATCTAATAATTGACAGATCATTGACGTGTAAAAATCTTCTTCAGCTGCCTCGAGGAAGATATATGGCGACAATGTAAGTAGGCCTTAAATTCATAGGCCTTTCAATAATGGACATCTAAACTAATAAATATCCAACTTCGTGCAGGTATTTTTCGAAAAAAAAAGTTATTCACAGCTAGCCTTGGTATAAACCTCTGCCTCGCCTAACCAAAGCATATTTCAATTCTTCAATTTCGATTGGCTCAATAAAAAAGCTATAGCAGTTGACCGTGGACCAGAAGATGGTTGGTATGCGTTTTTTCCCTCCATCATTTGCAATAGTCCGCAGAGTTGTATTTGGGGGTTACTCGCGCTCCTGGGATGTAAGATATTTGGAACCAGTTCGAAAATACTCTGAGTTGGTTATCTATCATACTTTTCGAGCTCGTTCATCTCC
Source organism: Pocillopora damicornis (assembly GCF_964200805.1). Classification (NCBI taxonomy): domain Eukaryota; kingdom Metazoa; phylum Cnidaria; class Anthozoa; order Scleractinia; family Pocilloporidae; genus Pocillopora; species Pocillopora damicornis. The sequence goes on from NC_142673.1 coordinate 28,156,849, forward strand.
CAATATTGTCGTTTTTCCCCGTTTCCTTAATTAATTTTTGCCTCGGTTTCCCCCTTGGTACAAAATAGGCAAGCCATACTATTTTGTATCACCGAGCCTTTGATATGTTCTAATTTTCTAACCTTCAGAGAATGTGCTCCTTCGACTTCGCTGCATGTTACTTTATCTGGAGAACAAAGCTCCTTCCGAGCTGGCTGGAAACGCTCAGGCTTTGAATGCCGTGATTGTGACTCACACCATGTACCTACTTTTCCGCACAGAGACTCCAGTTGCGCTGATTGCAGTCTCTGTTCCGTTGGTAACTATACCAGTGAAACAGGCTGTGTCGAGTGTCCTGCAGGTATTAATGAGTACTATTATTTTATGGTTAAGTTTCGTTTATGCAGAGACTTTAGGAATATTTTTTTAGAAACAAGCATCTATATCTAAGGGTAAGCTCGAAGCATTGTAAATTACGGCTAACAGAGAAAGAAAAAGGTTCTTCAATGGGGTGAGACCCGGTTATTACATCAGTTGGCCTCTTAGTGAGCCATTCTGTGCCTACAAAGGGGAGGAAACTATAATTGGCCGAACTACGATGCAACTATTATTGACGTTGTCATTGACACAAAACTAACAAATGCGATTAAAGAAACAAGCGGTGAAATTCTTCAAAATTGTTTGCAAGCCTTGCTCACTTTGGCCCAAAGAACAGACTGGCTCAATTGAATTCAGGGGTAAGTCACTATTTATCGCCTTCGCGTAGGAGTGGAGGGGGGAAGGTCGGAGGATTTTTGTAAAGAGGGAGGGGGAGTGGGATATCGCACAAAATATCCATCTATAAATCATATCTTGTATAGCTCCACTTTGCATAACTTGACAAACTAGAAATTTCAAATACCGTTATCACTTTTCTTCCTTTATTGATGTTACCTTTGTTAACTAAGAACTGCACAAACTGGATCCTCCTTGAAATTCCAATTAAAAAAAAATAGTCATTCTGCAAAATAAAACTCCCATGACATTTTCGTGCTACACGATAGTAAATATTCACTAAATGAGATAAACTGTCACCTTTTTCTTGCAGTATTCTTTGCATTTGACAACGCCTGAGGACACTTCCTACACAGTCAGAAGTTTCAGGCATCTTATTTAGCCAAAACAGGTCTATTTCTTCATAATGATAATCTAAAATGGATGATCCAAAATTTTACTCGGCCTGAGAACAGGTGGACGAGGCAAAAGTGATTGTTGATCTTTTTTGGTGTATGTTTGATTGTTGTGGACTTTGATATGCATGTATCAAATGAATAATAATATACATGGAAAAATTACTCAGTTCTGATTGGTTAAGATAAACACAGTTTTCAGGTAATTCATTGCAGAAGAGAGTTAATTCAGTGCAGAAGAGGGTTAGTTCAGCGCAAAGAAAGTAACAAATCAGACAGATTGGTCAATAATCAAAGAACTCACAAATAGCCAATCAAATGCGAGCCTTGGATGTCGCAACAAATTGTGAAAATTTGTTGGCGAAACAATGGCCGGAGTTTTAAGTTGGTTTTCTTTCGCCACCGCAGCTGAAAAACAGCTCAAACGACGAAAACACTGTAAAAAGCACTGATTTTTGGTTGTCGGTTTGGAAAAAGTGGTTTTTAGAGAAGGGAATTGCCAAGGAAATCGAAAATTGCGAGCCGACCCAGCTTAACACTTTACTCGAGCGATCCAACGCCGAAATTAAAAACAAACATGGTTAAACCTCGGAAACGACGATTCCATTGCATCGAAAGTGATTTGGACACAGACTGAACAATTCCTTGAACTGTTCAGCCGGACTTTGAACTTTTTTTGCACCGTAAAGATGTGAAGATATTATTGCATATTATTGTTTTGATCGTACGCGGTTGTTTTGACCGAACGAACGTTTTGAATAAATTATTTTTTTTACGATGCGTGCGCTTTGCTTGTGCTTATTTACGATAAGCCATCTCGTATTTTTGCATGTATATTATTAACGTAATCACATGATTTTTCTAGTGCAATTTGGAATAAACAAGCACTTGTTAATTTTTTCAAAGACCACAAATTGCACTCGCCCTACGGGCTCGTGAAATTTTGTTAGTCTTTAAAAAAATTTACTCGTACTTATTTATTCCAAATTGCACTCGAAATCATGTGATTACCTATATCAAATGTTAATTCAGGTCGCTAGCGAGGTCTTACATCTCAGCCAAATGAAATAAGAGAGGAAGTGAGTGCGTGGAAAACCCTTTCCCACTCTATGCTATGTCACCTACAACTACTGATTGGTATTCCTATTGATTTTTAAAATCACTCTATTTTCAGGTACACTTTCGAACGAGACTGCTGGATATCGTGCATGCAGATGTCTTCAAAGCTTTTATCGGTTGGATCGTTTTGGCCCGTGCTCAACATGTCCACCATATGGCTTTGTTTGTGAGGACGATACAGCAATACTTGCTCCTAACTACTTCTGGAAATGGTCCAATCAGTCTGAAAAAGAGCGTTTCAAAGGTTTTGTTAACAATATCCATTCTAATGGATCAGACTACAACAAGTCCTTTTCAATGTTCAATACTTCACTTCCGAAGCCACTCAAATGTCCCCATGCCAAGTCCTGCAAGGGTGGAATCGACTCAGAATGCCATCAAGGATATCAAGGGAATTTGTGTGCAACCTGTTCTAACGGCTTTTATTTCCGCTTCCACTCATGTTTGAAATGTCCTCACCTAACTGTAACAATAATCTCGTCTATCTTGGTGATTGTTCTTTTTGTTGCTGTGTTTCTAATAGTTCTTTGGGGTGACTCCAAACGTGCAGAGAATAACCGAACAGTTGCAGATGTCGTCATGTCGTGCTTTAAGATTGTGATTGGTTTTTATCAAGTTATTGCTGGTATTTTCTCAGCATTGGCGAAAGTCAAGTGGCCGATCACTTTGATTTCAGTGGAGAAATTTCTAAAAGTATTTGAAGGGAACATTTTTCAGTTTGCTCCACTAAGCTGCATTGATTCTTCTTTGCGTTTAGATCAGCTTGGAAAGTTCACATTGATCGTTGCCTTGAATGTCCTACTTGTTGGCTCACTTTTCTTGTATCTATCTCTTAAAAAACGCTACATCATGAACAAGAAGGACCTTAGCGAAAGCCAGAAAAGAACACAAGTTGAAAGTTTGAAGAAACCTTGCTATCGGAATATTTTCTTGCTGTTGTTGACGACCTACCCTACGACGAGCAAATCGATTATTCAAATTCTACCTCTTCCCGGTGCGTGTGTAGAAACGTGTTTCGCAGACGACAAGAACGACTGTATCTTCCTACTGAGAGCTGACTACTCCATCAAGTGTTTCACTCCTCGCCACAGCTTGTATTGGCTCATGGCTTCTCTTTTGGCAATATATCCCGTGGGATTTCCAGTTCTAGCTTTGTTTCTCACTTACAAATATCGTGAGTCCCAGGAAGACAAAGCAATTGCTTTCGGACTTCGAGTGTTCTTTGAGAACTATAAGAAGAAATTTTGGTTTTGGGAGGTCACAGAGATGTACCGCAAGCTGATATTGATCTCATTGATTTTCCTATTTGGATCCAAAAGCCTCCCTCAAATCAGCCTTACTGTTCTGACAGTCAGCGTCTTTGGAGTGCTCTACACCTTATTCCGACCAATCAAGGAAAAGTTTGAAGACCGCTTTCAAACATTTGTCTTGTGGGTCATTTTCTTTGACGTTTGCCTTGGTGCAGTTTATACGAAATGGGATGAGAATCAAGAGGAGGGCAAGAACGAATCTGTGTTTGTAAATGTCCTCTTCGTTGTTCTCAACGCCTCTGTACTGATGCTTGCCATCGGTAAGTGCCTAAGTTGGGTAAACAATGACATAAGAATGTGCATGGTAGCCTTTAAGACACATTTGCACATCTTAATTAGCAAATGAGGTTTGCAAAGATCACTGAAGAAGATTGGACTTGGAATCTACTAACTTTTTGCACTACTTTATTCCAACCAAATATCGGCGTAAAATAGCGTTTGTAGTAGTCAGCTCTCAAAATGGAATCGGAAAAATTACATAACGGCCAACATTAAAATAAAACCTTAAGACATTAGGGACTTAGACAAAAAAAAGGAAAGCTTCTTTCGATTCTGTAAGGCGTTATTCCTGATCATGATTCAAAATATTTTCTCTTGTATCTTAATAAAAGAAACTGCTTCTGATAATAAACAGCGGCAGCTGAGAAAAGTGTTTTCCTTCTTCTCGCGCCCAGTCTCTCGGCGTTCGCTAGTTATGATTGGCCCATCGAATAAATGGAGGATGAAGATTCCCGCGGTAATTCGAGCTAACTTTGTATCAGAGGAGTGTAGAACACTAGGGTTTAATGAGGAATTTCCTTGATTTCTTGCACGACAGTTTATAATAACAATTTAGGACATTTAGTTGAAGAATCTGCAAGGAAAAAAGAAACTTTGAATTATGTTTACAATGTCACGATTTTATTTTTGTTCTTTTATCTCCAAACGTCTCCGAAGGCAAGTCAATTTTTCTTCTGCAAATTATTACAACTCTTGTGTAATACAAAGCCTAGGTTTTCTGTTGAATCCTTGTAAGAACCTACCAATAATAAAATACTTGCCGTCCCTACCATAGTGTTAATTTCATTTTTTTCTTTTCTTTTATCAGGAAAAGGGATTGTCCATATGATGTTGTTCAAGAAGTATGTTTTCTTCTGTCCAATGCGATGTTGCAGTTTCCTGCGCCAAAAAGTCGCTCATCTTAAAAATAAAGCGGTCACAAGAACGGGAACATCTGATGAACTGCTCGGCTTCAATGAAGATAGCGACTAGTATTTTCTTGAGCCCTTCACGATAAGGGACCAGTCATTATTTGTCGTCTAGGGGAAGAGGGGGTGATAAACGGATGATTTGGTTTTTTCACTATAAAATTTACCTGATTCCCCCATGAGGCTCTGTCAAGTGCTAATGATCCCTCTTTTACCCTAATGGTGATGACTGATGCCACTACGTTTCCCCTGAAAAACAAGTGATCCCCCAAACAAAATTCCTCCTCCCTCCGCCATAGCAAGATGCGTCGTTAAGTTACCAGACGGTTGTTTATCACAGCCGAATGAGAGGAGGCTGGAACCGAGACTAGATTTGAACTAGTAAGCATATAGATCAGAAGATAATTCTTCGTAACGAAATTGATGGAGCTATTTGTATTTTGTCTAGAGGGATCGATTTTATGATTTTAAAACCTGCATGGGCGATAGGTATGGATGGTTCAGCTAGCATGTAAAAACAATGTATTAAAGTGTAAAACTTAAAAGTGCAGATGAAATCACAGATTTTGTTTTTAGTAATTAGTAGGTTAGCCGTCAAACGTTCCAATCCTTATCAGTTCTTTAAATAAAATAGAACGAAAGAACATTCGATCAGTTTTCTAGATAAACAATTAATCTTGGAGGTAACCCTCGAAACCTTAGCTTTATTTTCTTCGTACCTTCGAAACATAATTTGCACCTAGCCTCGTTCTCGGGGCTTTATTTCGGGACCAGATCTCGACTACTGAGGGCTTGGAAATGGGCTGTACTAGATAAACTACCACCGTCCACTCTAAGAGCTTACAAGGGCAAAATAATTATCTCAAGAAACAGAAATACCTGATAACAAGGAACAGTTGGACAAAATTAGGGATACTTAGAACAGGTCAAGTTTATTGGGGTTTGTCTGGAATTCCCAAATAACATCTTTGAAAGTTATCTTACTTTTATTGCTACTTTATCTTTACTAATAAGACAGTTTCTTTCTTATTTTGCTTGCCATGCATGAATATCACCAATTCAACAAAACTTCCTTGAATTATACCCTGAGGCAGAAAGTCTGATAGTGCTATGTAGTTATCAACTGAGTGGGAGAGCCAGATGGGAAGTTGTTTGGCTCAAGGTCATGACACATGGGCAGAAAAGTGAGCTCCACATCCCATGACCTTGTGCTAAATACTTTATTATCTAGATCTGGCCCAACCAAACTCATTTACACCTTTCAACCCCTAACAGAGACAAGTATTTAATTCCTCATTACAGTATCTCCACTAAATAGTGAACAAAAAAGAAATGATCACCAACTACAGACTGACGCTCTTGATTATTTACCAAATTCTTCTTGTTAATACCATTGTGATGTGCAGAGAAAAGTGTGGAGAATATGCAACTTCTGCTCCATCTCTTTCTATTTACATTTCTTCCATCTTGGAATGTCCAGTTTTTTCCAGCATTGGTCTGGCTGTCATGTACATCCCTCGTAGAGGGATTCTGCTCTAATATGTTCCATTAAAAATTGTCTAGAGCTGTACAAGTCATTTCACATATATATAACCTTATTCCATGTATAACACAATCTTTTGTCTGTGGAAACTTTTAACTAGCACATGTAAAAACTTGCCAGAATCAAGAAAGTTCACTTAAAAATCTTTTTTTTTCTTTTTCAGTAAAACATATCTTATGACCTGTTAATGAAAAGTCACACCATCCTTTAAACGCATGAAAGGGAAAACTCACTTTGTTAACAAGAGAAACTCCAATAAAACAAAATAAAATTTGAGCATATGCTGTCGTTTACCACTATTGAATGAGTTTTGATTATTACAAGGATGTAATTAGTGCACATAAAGAGTGCACTGCATTACAGTATTTCCCACTCAAGGAACTGTGATTCTGGCAAGGACACATACACCCTACTATTACTAGCAAAGCAAAGTGACATACTTCAAAAATAAGTGTACACAAGTATGGTGAATGTAATTTACACATTAATTGCAAACCAAAGAACAAGTATAGTGTATGTGTAACTCCAAAAACGAGCTTTGTATCCTATAATGTGGAGAAAACTAAAGCCTTCGACATATGAATGCTGAGATACATGAAACACATACATGAATTGAAATCTCGTAACTTGTTGTAAATATGCATTCTCATTATTGTCATTCACTGTAAAAAAAAAAAGACCCGTTTCTACTGGTTAGAAACAAGACAAAACTTCAATGCTGTATAACAAAAATTTTAAGGGTTCTAGATTTTCTTACTTGATGAAAAAATCAGACAAAATAAAAATTTCTTTCACTCAAACTGAATGGAGTAAAAATTTCCAGATTTCTACAATTTGAAGTTGGATTTGCACAAAATACTCATCTATAATCGCCAGTCATTTTAGAGTAGACATGCGTAATGCTTCCTATGGTCGATAAGCAGCTCTGCACTCAATCTCTTGTCTTGCCAAAAGAACGACGATGTGTGAAAACAGAGGATCTCAATTGGAGGGGGGATATCTTAACTACTAACGGTGAAAGGTTGATTTCAGGCCATTTGAAGATTGATGGATGATTTTCAAGTGAGACCTGTTTCATGAAACACTCCCTTTTTTGGCAAATACTTGAATACACAAGGTTTTTCGTTTCCTCCATTCAAATTAGGACTCTAGCATCAAAATAAAGGCTTTCCCTTTAGATCTGTCCACACCTTGAAAATATTTAGGCCATCGCTGTTTCCTGATGGTGGCATGCTGCTGTGACAGGCATGGCTTCTCACGAATCGTGAAATTTGAAAATTTAGATATATATATACAAACCAATTCGTTATGTTGTATCATAAGACCCCAGGATGGATTTCGTGTCAGTCAAACCACTAACTGTTTATCTCCAAAAGAACGTCTGAAAAAAATTCAAAGTATTCTTGATTGTATCAAAAATTGATTTTTTGAGATCTTTTTATAAATAAACATTCTCTGAGAAAAGTCATGTCTTAAAATGTCAGTTGTACTAGAATAAAAAAGCATTAATTTTGAGCTGATGATTTATTTCGACCTCATGCTGCTATTGTTGTTGATGCTGTTTTTCTTTACCCTTTCCTGATGTACTTGTTTACTTTCTTCTAGAAACTCACGTGTTCACTTACTCAGATAAATTGACAGCAATTCCATCATTTTTAAAGGTAATCGATTTATTGACATGAGCGAGTTTCAAGCCTCCTTGAGTTCCTCGCTTTTTACCCTAATTATCATCCTTAGCTTCAATTCCCATTAATTTTTTCTGTTTTATCACAGTAATTGTTTTCTGGCCATTCAGTTGTTATTAACTTTTTCTTGGCACTAATGAGCACTAGATTAAGTTCTGCTTGATTTGCGTAAGTCATAGTGTTAAGAAACGAGCAGTTTAAATAAATATATGCGCCCGATTGAAAGGCACACTCCTTTTTTTTCCTCTTGAATTACCAGATGCTGACCGTTAATGGAAGACTGAAACTTTTTAACCAGGATGGTATTATGTTTCTTTGTCTTGATGCCGTGGCTAAGGGACACTAGACTGAGTCGAACAAGGAATAACGACCAAGTGAAAGATAAGGAGAAACGCGAGCGCAAAGTGGAGGCGAAAAAGTATTTTCTTGCAGAAGCTATCCTTACATCTCTCATAAAAATAATTTCATCATAAATATGATAAAAAACGAAATTAGTTAATCATTTAGCTTCTGGATCGCTCGAGGAGAACGGCAGGGACATATGTAAATAGAACATAGGATAACAAGTGTAAGTCTGGTATATGATATACGATAGGCCGCTAATTGAAGTTGTATAGATACTTAATTTAAACTGTCACAATGAAAATAAATCCACCTTTTACTCTTACGGCATCTGTCTTCTCATACATTTCTATAGGCAAACCCCCACCCCCTTCCCCCTTCCCCTGTTTGATCTTGTGTACGCACAAGATAAGTATAAGCGATTAGAGGCACGGCCCTCTTTTGGGGAAAGGAGGTGAAATGCAATAAGTAAGGAATACAGTTTGTTAAAGTTGAAAAAGAGTGGCAGTTCGTGGTTGTAACCTTTTTGTCCCTTTTTGTAGTCTTATTTCGTCAAAGAGCATTATATTGCCAAGTGATCGCCAGTTAAGGAGTTACGCTGAGAACGTCTCAAGTCCAACAATATACCCTTCTTGGTCTCTCGGACTTTGGAGGGAGCACCGTGTATAATATGCTTTTTCAGAGTCCAAAAAGCTTAAGCCCGCTTGTTTCGCACTCTTGGAATATCTTTTAATTCAAATTTATACAACCTTGCGATTTTTTTTTCTTTCATCCGCGCGAACTGTTCCTCTTTCCTTATTGCAACCCATTTTTGGTTCTTGTTTTAGATTCAAGGCTGGTTCATTTTAACAACGCGTTTTTGTAGTCACAGCGGACTTAAACCAACTTTGTCCCCAGTATCCTTTTTTTTTACCAACCTGTAGGAATAAAAATCTCTCACAGCCTATTTTCAGCCGTTTGTGAAAATATTTGTGGTAGCCATGACCAAGAGTTTATAATCTCTTTCCTCAGATGACATAAAATATTTTTTTCCAATTTTCTACAGGGTCCACCAGAAGTGGGAGATTTTTGACCATGTTGACCTTTTTTTGTCATAGATGTCATGTTTTTCAGTTCACGTGCTCTTCTTTGAGGAAGTATATTTTCAGCCGCCGTAATTTACTTATCAAAAATCTTGACAAGTACGAAACAGGATGTACACACATAAATACAACTAATAAGATTGTATCGAGGTATTTCTTAGAGATCTAAAGTTAAGGCCTGTTTACATGGATGTGGGTTACCCCAGGTAGGTGAGGTAACCCGCCTAGCCGAGGTCGATCAAAAGCCCGCGTTTACATACAATATTACAACCCCGGGATGCTGGGTGAAGTTTCTCGCGGTTGTTATCGCATTTGTAATTATCAAGAGGCCGTGACTGTAAATATCGAGAATCGCTGGCCAGGTTAAAAAAATCGAAAATTCTCATAATTTGCCTGGAAAACCCTTTTAGGGAGATATATTCAAAACAAAATTTCAAAGTTTGAAAATTCAAATGTGTCCGAGGAAATGGGGAAAAACGAAAATTTGGGTTTTTACCTAATTAATTATGCAAAAAATACAGTAAAATTGACCAATTCTAGCGTGCTAGTACTGAACGAGTAAGTCTCGCAAGAAATCGGGGATGTTTTTACTTCAAAGTATAATTCATTTGATTTTTTTTTGTGGCATTTTAAGGAGCTTTGGTTCAATTTTAAAATTCACAGTTTTTTTTTTTTTTTTTTTTTTTTTTTTTTTTTTTTTTTTTTTTTTTTTTTTTTTTTTTTAACAAAGTGCTGTCAAACGGTTGTTGCAAAAAGAGAAAAATCGAGAAACTTCAAGCCTTCAAAACGCGTCTTGGTATGGGTGACATCATGTCAAACTACATGCTGGTACAAAGTTTGGTCCTTATACTAAAATAGTATGAAATAAAAAAATCTGGGTAATTCAGAAACATGCCGGCAAAACAGAAAGGTTTGCGACGCACTGTAGCCAGAGATCACGAATTTGCATGATGCAAAACAGTTGTAGAAATCGTACCGCCTAACAGTTCTGGTGTAGGAAAGGCTCTTTTGACTGCTACAGCATAAAATGTACAAGAATAATGACCAGTATTTAATAGCGTTTAATTCATTTTTTGGATCAATATTTGTTTCTGGGCAACCGAGCTCGATATCGATTTGTCGTACTCGATTACCATTCCTGCTCGATAAGCAAACGACGTTTGATAATCGAGCTCGATAACTACAAGTCGAGCTCGATTGCTAATCGAGTACGATTACTAATCGAGCTCGATTAGTTATCGAGCTCGATTAGTTATCGAGCTCGATTAGTTATCGAGCTCGACAAAATTCGTTTATCGAGCTCGGTTACAGTACTGACTGGAGAAAGACTGGTGGAGAAAGACTGGTGGAGAGTCCAACCTTATGGAGTGCGATGGAGTGTGCAAAAAAACCTCGATACCGACGGCGAAATGCTTCATAAGTTTTTTAGGAGATTCAGAGACAGGATTCATAGAGAGGATATGAAGTAAGTGGGGAGAATATTGAAAATAAATATTCCCACGCTGCCGTTTTTGTTTAAGCGATTCTCTTCCCTAAGATCAGGACACCCTTTTTTTCGCTCGTGTGCGTTCCGGCTTTCTCTACGACAACTTGCATTTAGATATTACTTTGAACTTTTACTGTAACTTTTTAGAGGGTAATTAAAGAAAGGAAAAGACACGCATATGAAGCGGTAAAAAAAAACTGAATATCGTCGCACCTTTTTTCTGACTAATAACAGCGTCATCTATCGACACAACAACATTCGTATCGCACTCTAGTTTTAAAATGTTACTATTTTTTCTCCCTAAGAAAGGATTACGACTGAATCACCAATATTTTGAACTTTTCAATCAAGTTTTATTTTTGAACACTGTGATTGTTGTGCGTTAAATACTTCCAAGATCAAAGCCCCGACCACACTTTCGCAGGTTTGGAAAACGTGATTTTTCTCTCACAATCCAAAAAGAGCTTTGCCTCTATCTATGAAAATGAATAAACTGGTTTTTTTCTTTTTTTCTTTTTTTTTTGCATTATCATAATTGTCATCTACGGCAAAAAAAAAAGAAATGCAGCTAGATAATGTGTATAGTAAAGCCCTTATCATCCCGTCAAAAAAAGTGTTACAAGAAAAATCAACATCGGGGAATTCGAAAAGGTCGGTTTTCATAATGAGTTAAAATTCAAGTTGAAATCGCATATTTTAAAAATACGTCGTTTCGTTAGAAAATCTTTCTGGACCAGTGTGGTCAGTAGACCTAACCTATGTAAAACCTATTCAACATAGTCATGGACAGAGCTTAATTGTTTATTTACCTGTCTCTCCCAAAACTGAAAGTAAAAACCGTAGCGTATTTACAAAACCGGATTATCAACTAGATATTGATTGGCTACAACGGCCAAAAAGTTCTGCATGGATTGCTGAGCGGTTCCCGCTCTCCACCGACGCCACATTTGCTCGTCGAGGTAGGACTGCAACTCTTCCCTCCTTATCCTCCGGCGTGTTTTCTGGCCCAATTTTAAACTGTTCCAGCAGGATTCGATTTCTTGGGTGTCAACCCCATAGTGACTGGGTCAACGAAGTTGAGTCGGTGGACAATCATTTGATGTGCACTTATGTTGTTAATTCTTTGGTCCGTCTGCCGGTAGGAGGCCAAGTCATCCGAGTGCACTTCGGTTCCAGGGAGAACACACCTTGAAATGATGGTATGGAGGGTGGCCATATCTCGTCTTTTCACTTCATCGAAGTAGCTTTTTGCAGATAAATGTTGTGTCGTAACAATCCCAAAAACCCATGTGTACCTTTGTGCACGTCTTCCCCAGTTGTTCTGAAATAATGAAAAAATATATATATTTCAGATGGATGATTTTTGTCCCATTGATATTTTGCTTTAGGCTTTATCCCAGCTATGGGTAATTATCATTCACCTGTATGAAATAATTTTGATATTAAAGCGCCCTGAGTGCTTTTTGTTGTCACATTCCCACCTACTTCGGCTTGCGAACCACATGTTCCAGAAAATTAAGGAACAGTAAGGTTATGAAAATATTTATATTTCAAAAATATTGAAATGATTGGAGGTGAACATTTGCCTAGTATATACTATATCAGTAATATAATATGGCACAAAAAGGTGATTTTTTTAAACTCATTTATTCCTGCTATAAATGGTTGCCATAATTTTTGTGTGCCAATAGTGGGCAAGTTGCTCGGAGGCGATTAGCAAAGGATGTTCAAAGTTTGAGTGCAGGCCGAGTGCAGGCGATCTACGACGCTATTTCCCGTGTTAGTATATACTTGAAAAAATAGTGATTTTTAGCTTTGATTAGTTGTTGAATTTACTCTCGTCGCATCTTACACCAGTCCAAAGGGCGTGATTGGCCTGTCCTGAAGGTTTCTTGGGCAGCCATCCTGTAAGCGCCTACTAATTTTTCTTATCAAGCTTGTATTTAAATCCAGGTACCTGGAAATTCGTCGCTGGGAGTCCTCAGCAGAGAAGAAATAAACCTTCTGCAGGAGTTTACCAAGTGGCACTCTGGGGAACTCCTCGAAAAAACTGTTTGATCTCACACTTCTTTTTATGCATCCTCAGCAGCGCCTGTACAGTATTGTTAAGGAAAGACCCTTTATCGTTTTTGGACAAATTAAAATGGCCGGTTTAAGCATTCTTCTCCACTGAATATATAGACGCGTATAGATGCGACTTTTATGGTGGATGCTCTTGCTTCTAGAAGTTTTGAATTAACATCAAAGAGGTCTCCTACATCGAATGGGAAAAGTGCGTTCTAAAACACCTTAAATACGTCGATAATTATTATTGTAACCCACGGTACTTTTAGTGCTGTTTTGAGGTTTTTTTTTTCGTAAGTCGGTGTATTTATCACGTAGCAGTCAAGTAAAAATCCAAATTGTGCTATGAACACTTGCAACTTATATGACAGTTTTATGTAGCGGCATGCAGACGCATGTAAAAGTTGTTACTATATAAGTTGAAAAGGAGATAGATTAAAGGACGTTTGTGCCAATGCACACGCCCGATGAAAGAGGGACTAAAGCTAGTAATCGATAGCAAGTTCCCTTATAGGTTATCTCCGAAAAGCGCCTTTTCCCCGTTGTTGTTCTTCAATTAAATACGAAATACATTTATGTCAGCCCCGCGCGTTAAGATGGTAGCTGCGTTAAAAAAAAAAAAGAAAAAAAAAAGATGACGTTTATTTAAAATTGACCGTGCCCACTAAAAAGGAGAAGTTGCAATATTTGTGCGCACAAACTAAAAATAATTCATTATAATTGAAATGGAAATGCGAATTTTGGGCATATACTCAGTTCTTTAAGCGGAGAGGAATTGTACAAAATAATTACTTTACTATCTCGTGCGGTAAAAAAACGATACCTTCGTTCACAATTTAAAGCCTGCCATCTTTGGATAACGCCTTCATTTTAATCTCTTCAATAGGCCAAGGTGATTAGTCCCATTTTAAGTGTGGGTTGGATTTTTATGGAGTTTAAACGATGACGCGTTAACTTCGTGCCGTTGCAACAGTGTTCGGCAACCGGCCTACCGGCGTTGATTGAGGTTGAACTTTCAAAAAGAAATAATAAATGAACAACAGTAATAAAAAGATGTACCAAATAGTGGAGGGTTCCAATGGGGTGATGGCTGGTAAGTTTAAAGGATAAAATTGTGGCCACTTTACGGCTAACGGTTAGGTTTTTTTCCCTTACGGTGGTACCAAAAATATATTTACTATTAACGTTTTCGACCACTACCGTTTAAAACTTTATCGTGAGGCCTTGCTCTAAAGCTGCGTACTGACGTAAGGACTTATTATTTTCTTCTCCTTGTTGAAGTCTAGTCAGCTAGCAATAGCGAGAAACGGGTCTAAATTTCGATGATTTTGT